>NW_006921694.1:1728371-1735564 GCF_000298275.1 Orycteropus afer afer | reverse complement strand
TTTGGAATGGGTACAAATATGGATCTCTTCCAGTCAGTTGGCCAGGTAGCTGTCTTCCAAATCTTTTGGCATAACTTGAGTGAGTGCTTCCAGTGGGGCATCTGTTTGTTGAAACATCTCAGTGAGTATTCCATCAATTCATGAAGCCTCGTTCTTTGCCAATTCCTTCAGTGCAGCTTCAGCTTCTTCCTCAGTACCATTGGTTCTTGATCATATACCACCTCCTGAAACAGATAAGATCAACCAGTTCTTTTTGGTACAGTGACTCTGTGTATTCCTCCCTTCTTCTTTTGATGCTTCCTGAATCATTCAATATTTTGCCCATAGAATCTTTCAATATTGGAACTCGAGGCTTAAATTTTTCCTCAGTTCTTTCAGCTTGAGAAATGCTGAGAGTGTTCTTTGGTTTTCTAACTCCATGTCTTGGCACATTTCATTATAGTAACTGGCTTTGTCCTCTCGAGCTGCTCTTTGAAATATTTTGTTCAGTTCTGTTATCTTGTCATTTCTTCCATTTGCTTTAGCTTCTCTCAGCTCAAGGGCAAGTCTCAGAGTCTCTTCTGTCATCCATTTTGGTCTTTTTTTCCTTTCTCATCTTTTTAATGACCTCTTGCTTTCTTCATGGATGATGTTCTTGATGTCATCCCACAATTCCTCTGGTTTTTGGTCATTGGTGTTCAATGCATCAAATCTATTCTTAGGTGGTCTCTAAATTCAGGAGCGATATATTCAAGATCATATTTTGGCTCTCGTGGACTTGTTTTAATTTTCTTCAACTTCAAGTTGAACTTGCATGTGAGCAGTTGGTCTGTTCCACAATCAGCTCCTGGCCTGGTTTTGGATGAAGATACTGAGCTTTTCAGTTGCCTCTTGCCACAGATGTGGTCAATCTGATTCTTGTGTATTCCATGTGGTGAAGTCCACATGTGTAGACGCCATTTGTGTTGTTGAAAAAGGGTATTTGCAATGAATAAGTTGTTGGTCTTGCAAAATTCTATTGTGATCTCCAGCATTATTTCTGTCACCAAGGCCAAATTTTCCAAGTACTGGTGATTCTTCTTTGTTTCTAATTTTTGCATTCCGGTCACCAGTGATAATTAACACATCTTGATTGCACATTTGGTCAATTTCAGACTGTAGAAGCTGATAAAAGTCTTCAATTTCTTCATCTTTGGCTATGGTTTTGGTGCATAAATTTGAATAATAGTCTTATTAACCGGTCTTCCTTGTAGGGGTATGGATATTATCCTATCACTGACAGCACTGTACTTCAGGATAAATCTTGAAACATCTTTTGTGATGGTGAATGCCGTGCCATTCTTCTTCAAATTGTCATCCCCGGCATAGTAGATCATATGGTTGTCTGATTCAAAATGGCCAAAACCAGTCAATTTCAGCTCACTAATGCCTAGGATATCAATCTTTATGCATTCCATTTCATTTTGGCAACTTCCAATTTTCCTAAATTCATGCTTTGTACATATTCCATGTTCCTATTATTAATGGATGTTTGCTGTTGATGTTTGTTTCTTCTCAATTTGAGTGGTGCCACATCAGCAAATGGAGGTCTCAAAAGCTTTACTTTATCCATCAGTAAGGTTTGTTCTACTCTGATGATGCTGCTCTTTTCCAGTCCTAATTTTAGTGCTTTCTGACCTAAGTGGCTCATCCTCCTGTGCTGTATCAGACAGTGTTTCCAGGCTATTCATAAAGTTGCACAGCAATGTATCAGACAGTGTTTTTCTGCTATTCATAAGTTTTTCCCTGGCCAATTCTTTGAGAAGTGGATGCCATCTTCCTTCTTCCTAGTCTGTCTCAGTGTGCAGGCCATACTGAAACCTGTGCACCATGTGCAACCCTATTGGCATTTGAAACACTAATCACATAGCCTCAACTGTCATAGCAGCATGCCACCACAGTACGACAAACCATCAAACAGGTTTGTCTCCCTTAGCTGTTCGAAACCTCTCCACCCTCCACTTAGCTAGATCCCTGCCACTGCTTCTTGCTCTGTCCTGGTCCCCCTGACTTTTTCTCTCCTTTCTCTCACTTTCCCACTGCTTGGGGGGTGAGGCCTGGATCCCTCCCCTTACCTGGATCCATCCCGCTACCTCCTTGCTCTGTCCTGGTTCCCCTGGCTTTTTCTCTCTTTTCCCCCACTTTCCTGCCACTTGGGGGGCTTATTATGTAATAGCTTGATTTAAAAAGTGCGATGCAGAGACTGATGGGTAGTGGAAGCCACCACTCTGAGTCATGAAAGTAGATGTCTTTAGCTGCCATTCTACCATTGTTACTTATTTATGAGATGATTATTACCTTGGTGATATGTTGTACTTATACTTTTCCAAAATGAGGAATGTTAACAAAGGGATGTGATGAAGGAAGAGCTCAAGCATTTTTGGTGGCAATTTTTTTCCCCCATAGTGTTAGGTAACTGGGAAGGAGGAATTTGAAGTCAACCGTATTCTCTCAAATTAAACATTTAAAAGAGATGAGGCTGACTGTTTTTAGGTTGTAGGAGGAATTCAGGCAGTTCTATGTAATAACCAGCTTGTGTAAAGGGCTTTCAAAATATTCAGGATGTTCTGATCAGACTGTTTTAATTTTGAGTAAGTTTTTAAGCTTTTGAGGAAGTTTCTTTCCTTAACTTCCTGTTTTGAGAGAGCTAAATCAATATTAAGTTTACCTGGGTCCTAAATAATCTTGGAAAAGATTCCTGGCCTTTTAAGATGGTCAGGAGGAGAATCTTATTGTCATTTATTAATTCACTAATGAATGTCTGTAATGTGCCAACTATTTTGACAGCATTAAATATTTTTAAAAACATTACATGAGGATTTCTGGTAAGATGGTAGAAACGGCAGAACTGCTGTATAGACCCTCTACAACGAAGAAAAAAATTATTTGAAACAGATACAGAAGAAATCCTGGATGCCTGAGCTTCAAAGGGGAGGATAGAAAAGTGGATAAAATGCCAACTAATAAAGGTGCTCTGTGGCTGAGTGCCTAAGGTGGCTCAGTGCCTAAGGCATTTGACTTCTAACCACAAGGTTGGTGGTTCAAACCTGCTGCTCTGTGGAAGGAGGATGGGGCAATCTACTTCTATAAAGATTTACTGCCTTAGAAACCAAGTGGGGTTCACTATGAGTCAGAATTGACTTGATGTGAGTAAGGTTTTGTTAGGTAGCCTGGTGGCATAGCCATTTTGCATATTTGAAAGTGATGTTCTGATCTGAGCAGCAACCTGGTAATCAGCTCCGTATGCAGACGACTGCATGCACAACCACACTGGTGGCTGATGACCAGAAAGCAGTGGTGTCAACATAATCCAAGCACAGCTCTTGCAGCCCTGCCCATTGGGCAAGAGCCACCACCTGCTTCTGCATCAACTGATTAATGATAGACAGTGGCCAATGCTAGACTAACCTGCTCTTAACTGCTCTACATGAAAAGCTATCAGAGATCTGTGCATACATTCTCATAGTCTATCACACTCTTCAGGAGATGGGTGGTGAGTGCCTAAGTACTGCCAAACTAGTGAACAGACTAGCACACTAGGCCTGCTCATTCAGATGTATCAAAACAAAATAACACAAACAAACAAACAAAAGAAACACCAAAAATTAGGTGAATCACACCAACATACAATTAACAGTTAAATATAAATACAACAACATCACAGTGTCTCAGAGATGACTGACAATCCCCATGCACACAAAGAAGCATGATAAAGTACTACAAACTGGGACCAGATCACAGAGCCAGAAAACCTCCCTGAGAAAGAAGTAGCATTGGATCTCCTGATTACAACGTCAGTAGAATTATATTTAGTTAATGTCAACAGATTGAGGGATAGATTGAGGAAAACACTGACAAAATCAAGGAAAACACTGATTTAAGAATTAAGGAAAACAGACAAACCACTGTAAGAGACAAGGAAGGATGTTCTATAATGATTAAAGGATCAGTCAAACAGAAGGGCCTAACCATAAGAAATATTTATATGCCCTGTTAAAGATCCCAAAATATATAAATCAGACTTTAACAGAATTGAAAAGAAAAATAGATGACTTCACAGTACTAGTAGGAGACTTTCATATACCACTTTTGATGAAGGATGGAACAACTAGAAAGAAATCCAATGAAAACAAAGAAGAACTAAATGATCCAATCAGCCAACTTGACTTTACAGACTTATATAGAGCACTTCAGCTAACAACAGTACAATATACTTTCTCTTCCAGTGCACACAGAATATTCTCCAGAGTAAACCATATGTTAGGCCACAAAGCCAGCCTCAATAAATATAAAACATCGAAATACTGTAAAGCATCTTCTCAGATCCCAATGCTATAAAATTAGATTCAACAGTGAAATCAGGGGAAGAAACAAAAGACAAACATGGAAACTGAATGACACCCTGAATAAAAAGTACTGGTATGCAAAAAAACCCCACAACCACTGCCAATGAAGTCAGATCTGACTCATAGTGACCCCTCCTTGGGATTCTGAGGTGGTAGCACTACAGAAGTAGGTTGCCCCAACCTTCCTTGTGAGGAGTGGTGTGGCTGGTAGGTTTGAACCGCCAACCTTCTGGTTAGCGGTCAAATGCCTAGGCTCTATGCCCCCAAGAGCTCCCAAAAGGTACTGGTAATAGAAGAGATTAGAAATTTTTTTTTTCTTCTAATCAAACAAGAATGGATACACAACATACCAAAATTTTTTTGACACAGCAAAAACAGTGTTCAGAGGGCAATTTATAGCAATAAATGCACACATTAACAAAGAAGAAAGAGCCAAAATCAACACCTTAATCCAATATCTCTAATAATTAGGAAGAGAGCAGCAAAAAAAAAAAAAAAAAAAAGCCTACAGTCACCAGAAGAAAAGAAATAATAAAAATTTGAATGGAAATAAAGGAAGGAGAAAAATAGAATCAACAAGACTAGACATTGATTCTTTGAAAAGATAAATAAAATAGACAAACCACTGGTAAGTTTAAAAAAGGAAAAGAAGGAGAAGATGCTCATAACGTGAATAAGAAATGAAATGGTTGATGTAACAATGGAACCAAAATTAAAAGGATAATATCATGATACAATGAAAAACTGTATTCCAACAAATTTGAAAGCCCAGAAGAAAGGGACAGATTTCTAGAAACACACTACTTACCTAAACTAGCACAGACTAACAGAAAATTTGAACAGACCCATAATGAAAGATGAAATTGAACAGTTCATTTAAAAAAAAAAAAAAAAAACCAACCTACCAACAAAAACTCTACTGGCTCAGATGGCTTCAATGGAGAATTCTGCTAAACATTCAGAGAAGAACTGACACCAACCTTACTCAAACTATTCCAGAAATAGAAAAGGATGGAATCCTCACAAACCCATTTGAGGTTATTGTTGTTGTTAGGTGCTGTCGAGTCATCTCTGACTCATAGCAACCTCTTGTACAGCAAAATGAAACACTTCCCGGTCCTGTGCCAGCCCCATGATCCTTGTGATACCTGAGCCCATCTTTGCAGCCACTGTGTCAGTCCATATCATTGAGGACCTTCCACTTTTTCGATGTCCCTCTGCTTTGCCAAGCATGATATCCTTCTTACGACATGACCAAAGTAGATGAGACGAAGTTTGGCCATTCTCGCTTCCAAGGAGCATTCCAGCTACACTACTTCCAGGCCAGGTTTGTTGGTTGTTTTAGCAGTCCATGGTACTTTCAGCATTCTTCACCAACACCACAAGTCAAAAGCATCAACTCTTCTTTGGTCTTCCTTTTTCATTGTCCAGCTCTCACATGCATATGAGGCAGTTGAAAATACCATGACTTGTGTCAAGTGCACCTTAGTCTTCAAGGACACATCTTTGCTCTTCAGCACTTGAAAGAGATCCTTTGCAGCAGATTTGCCCAATACTATATACAGCGTCTAATATCTTGACTGCTGCTTCCATTGGTGTTGAGTGTAGAGCCAAATAATATGAAGTCTTTGACAACTTCAATCTTTTCTCCATTTGTCATGATACTGCTTATTGGTCCCATTGTGAGGATTTTTTTTTTTTTTATATTGAGGTGCAATCAATTCTGCAGACTGTAGTCTTCATCAGTAAGTGTTTCAAGTCATCCTCACTTTCAGCAAGCAAAGTTGTGTCATCTGTATAATGTAGATCGTTAATAATTCTTCCTCCAATCATGATGCCACATTCTTCTTCATATAGTCCACCTTCTCAGATTATTTGTTCAGCATACAGATTGAATAAGTATTGTTAAAGGATACAATCCTGACACACTCCCTTGTTGATTTTAAACCATGCAGTGTCCCCTTGTTCTGTTTGAATGACAGTCTCCTGGTCTATGTACAAGTTCCTCACAAGCACAATTAAGTGTTCTTGAATTTCCATTCTTCTCAGTGTTATCCATAATTTGTTATGATCCACACAATTGAATGCTTTTGCATAGTCAATAAAACACAAATAAACATCTTTCTGGTATTCTTTGCTTTCAGCCAAGATCCATCAGACATCAGCAATGATATCCTTGGTCCCATATCCTCTTCTGAATCCAGCTTGCATTTCTGGAAGCTCTATGTCAATATATTGCTGCAACCATTTTTGAATTATCTTCATTAAGATTTTACTTGCATGAGATATTAATGATATTCGGTAATTTCCACATTGTGTGGAATTACCTTTCTTTGGAATGGGTACAGATAGGGATCTCTTCTAGTCAGTTAGCCAGGTAGCTGTCTTCCAAATCTCTTGGCATAATCAAGTGAGTACCTCCAGCGGGGCATCTGTTTGATGAAATATCTCAGTGAGTATCCCATCAATTCCTGGAGCCTTGTTCTTCACCAGTTCCTTCAGTGCAGCTTCACCTTCTTCCTTCAGTACCATTAGTTCTTGATGATATGCCACCTCCTGGAATGGATGAACGTCAACCAATTCTTCTTGGTATAGTGACCCTGTGTATTCCTTCCATCTTCTTTAGATGTTTCCTGTATCATTCAGTATTTTGACCATAAAATCTTTCAGTATTACAATTCAAGGCTTGAATTTTTTCCTCAGTTCTTTGAGCTTGAGAAATACTGAGTGTGTTTTTCCCTTTTGGCTTTCCAACTCCAGGTCTTTGCACATTTCATTATAATAATTGACTTTGTCTTCTCGAGCTGCTCTTTGAAATGTTTTGTTTCA
>NW_006921694.1:1726724-1728271 GCF_000298275.1 Orycteropus afer afer | reverse complement strand
TTGAACCGCCAGCCTTCTGATTAGCAGTCAAGTGCCTTAGCCACTATGCTACCAGAGACTCCGATGTTAGAGTTTATTAATTGATACTCTGTTTTCTGCTCTTGCTGTTATAGTCTATTGTTTCTGTAACTAGTGAAATCTTTTTTCTTTTTTTTCCAAGAACAATTAGGTACAGTAGTTCCCTGCTCAAACCTTTCCAAAGGCTCCAGCTACCCATGTGACTTTCACTTATTTATTTATTTTGCTTATAAAGCATTATTTTTTTTAAAAAAATGTTTGAATCAAAATGATCTAAAATTACGTTGTGATGATGGTTACATAACTCTGAATATACTAAATTTTCATACACTTTAAATAAGTGAATTATATGACATGATTATATCTCAATAAATCATATTATCTCAACATAGCTGTTAAAAAGAAAATAGAGCATTATAGAATAATTCTTGGAAAATTATTAAAGAAATCTAAACTACTTGCTTTATTATGTGATGCTGTTGTTAGGTGCTGTTGAGTTATCTCTGATTCATAGCGACCCTATGCACAGCAAATGAAGTACCGCCTGGTCCCACACCAGCTCCATGATCCCTACTATACTTGAGCCCGTTGCCGCAGCCACTGTGTCAATCCATCTCATTGAGGGCCTTCCCCTCCTTCATCAGCCCTCCACCTTACCAAGCATGACATCCTTCTCCAGGGAATGGTCCCTTCTGATAAGATGACCAAAGTAGGTGAGATGAAGTCTGGCCATTCTCGCTTCCAAGGAGCGTTCTGGCTGCACTTCCTCCAGGATAGATCTGTTAGTTCTTTTAGCAGTCCATAGTACTTTTAGCATTCTTCGCCAGCACCACAACTCACAAGCATCACTTCTTCTTCTGTCTTCCTTATTCATTGTCCAGCTTTCACATGCATATGAGGTGATTGAAAATATCATGGCTTGTGTCAGGCGCAACTTAGTCCTCAAGGAGATATCCTTGCTCCTCAGCACTTGAAAGAGTTCCTTTGCAGCTGACTTGCCCAGTGCTGTACGTCATCTGATGTCCTGACTGCTGCCTCCATTGGTGTCTATTGTAGAACCAAGCAATGTGAAGTCTTTGACCACTTCAGTCTTCTTTCCATTTATTGTGATGCTGTTTATAGGTTCACTTGTGAGGATTTTTGTTTTATTTATATTAAGATATAAACCATACTGCAGACTATATTCTTCAGTCTTCATCAGTAAGTACTTCAAGTCATCCTCAATTTTGGCAAGCAAAGTTGGGTCATCAGCGTATCACAGGTTGTTAATGATTCTTCCTCCAATCTTGATGCCATGTTCGTTTTCATATAGTCCAGCTTCTCAGATTATTTGCTCAGCATATTGATTGAATAAGTATCTCGTATCTTCCTTCTTTTTCAAGTGCTGAAGAGCAAGGATATCTCCTTGAGGACTAAGGTGCGCCTGACACAAGCCATGATATTTCCAATCGCCTCATGAATAAGTATCTCGTATCTCCCTTCTGTTTCAAGTGCTGAGGAGCAAGAATATCTCCTTGAGGACTAAGGTG
>NW_006921694.1:1711804-1726624 GCF_000298275.1 Orycteropus afer afer | reverse complement strand
GCTCTTTGAAATGTTTTGTTTCACTCTTTTGTCTTGTCATTTCTTCCATTTGCTTTAGGTACTCTCCATTTAAGGGCAAGTTTCAGAGTCTCTTCTGATATCCATTTTGTTTTTTTTCTTCCTTTCCTATCTTTTTAATGACCTTTTGCTTTCTTCATGGAAGATGTCTTTGATGTCATCCCACAGTGCCCGTGGTTTTTGGTCATTGATGTTCAGTGCATCAAACCTATTCTTTAAATGGTCTCTAAATTCAAGGTCATATTTTGTCTCTCGTGGACTTGTTTTAGCTGTCTTCAACTTCACTTGAACATGGATAAGAGTTGTTGATGGTCTGTTCCGTAATCAGCTCCTGGCCTTGTTTTGGCTGAAGATATTGAGCTTTTCCATTGCCAGTTGCCATAAATGTAGTCAGTCTGAGTACTGTGTACTCTGTCTGGTGAAGTCCACATGTATAATCACCATTTGTGTTGTTGAAAGTAGGTATTTGCTATGGATAAGTTGTTGGTCTTGCAAAATTCTATCATGCGATCTCCAGCATTATTTCTATCTCCAAGGCCAAATTTTCCAATTACTGGTAATTCTTGTTTGTTTCCAACTTTTGCATTCCAGTCACCAGTGATAATTAGCATATCTTGATTGCATGTTGGGTCAATTTCAGACTGCAAAAGTTGGTAAAAATCTTCGATTTCCTCATCTTTTGCTTTGGTGGTTGGTGCATAAATTTGAAGTAGTATTAACTGGCTTTCCTTGTACCCATATGAGTATTATTCTATCACTGACAGCATCGTACTTCAGGATAGCTCTTGAAACATTCTTTGTGACAATGAAAGCCATGCCATTCCTCTTCAATCTGTCATTTCTGGCATAGTAGATCATGTGGTTATCTGATTAAAAATGGCCAAAACCAGTCCATTACAGCTCACTAATGCCCAGGATATCAATATCAATCTTTATGTGTTCCATTTCATTTTTGACAACTTCTAATTTTCCTGGATTCATACTTCATGCATTTCATGTTCTGATTATCAGTGGATGTTTGCAGGTGTTTCTTCTCATATTGAGTCATGCCACTTCAGCAAATGGAGGCCCCCAAGCTCTACTTTATCTATATCATTAAGGTAGGCTCTACTCTGATGAGACAGCTCTTTCCCAGTCATATTTTGAGTGCCTTCTGGTCTGAGGGGCTTATCTTCTGGCACTGTATTGGACAGTGTTTCAGGGCTATTCATAAAAATTTCCAGTAATATATGACAGTATTTCACTACTATTCTTAAAGTTTTCACTGGCCAATTCTTTGAGAAGTGGATGGCTGCTTCCTTCTTCGAGTCTGTCTCAGTCTGGAAGTTCCACCAAAACTGGTCCACCATGGCCACCCCTGCTGGCACAACCTCTAGCCTCACAGCAACATGCAAGCCACCACAGTATGACAAACTGACAGACAAGTTCGTCTCCCTTAGCTTTTCCAACTGCTCTGCTCATTTCCTGGGCTTCCTCCTACCTGTTCCTGCTGGCCCTGTCTGCTGCTGCTTCCTGTTGCCTTGGGGGCCCCTTCCCTCCTTATGTGTTCCAGCTGCTGGCCCTGTCTGCTCCTGCTTCCTGCCACCTTGGGGGCTGTCCCCCTCCCTCCTTACCTGTTCCTGCCACTGACCCTGTCCATTTTAGGAGGCAAGCATAACCCTGATACCAAAACTAGTCAAAGACACCACCAGAAAAGAAAACTAGAGGCAATATCCCTTGTGGATATAGATGCCAAAATAAAATTTTCAACAAACTCCTAACCAGGAGAATCCAAAAAAAAAATAATACACTATGACCAAGTGAGATTCATACCAGACATACAAGGGTAGTTCAAAATTAGAAAAACAGTATAATCCATCATATAATTAAAATAAAGGAAAAGAACCACATGATCATATCAAGAGATGCAAAAAAGACATTTGATAAAATCCAACACCCATTTCTGATAAAAACTCTCAGCAGAATAGGGACAGAAGGGAAATTCATCAACATAATAAAGGGCATACAAGCAAAACCAACAGCCAACGTTATTGTTAATGGAGAGAGACTGAAAGCATTCCCCTTGCAAACAGGAACCAGACAAGAATGCCCTCTGTCATCACTTTTGTTCAGCATTGTATTGGAAGTCCTACCCAGGACAATAAGGCAAGAAAGGGAAATAAAAGGCATCCAAATTGGTGAGGAAGAAGTAAAACTATCCTTCTCTGCAGATGATATGATTCTATACATAGAATATCCCAGAGACTCAGCAAGAAAACTGTTGGAACTAATTGAAAGATTCAGCAAAGTGGCAGAATACAAGATCAGCATACAAAAGTCAATCGGATTCCTCTACATCAACAGAGATCTGTGAAAAGAAAATAAGAAAAATAACACAATTTATAAAAGCTCCCCAAAATATAAAATACTTAATAATCTTAGCAGGGACATGAAAGATTTATACAAAGAAAACTACAAAACACTACAGCAAGAAACTTTAAGAGATCCACATAAATGGAAGAACATACGATGCTTATGGATAAGAAGACTGGATATTGTGAAAAACCAATACTACTCAAAGAAATCTGTATATATAAAGCAATTCTGATCCAGATTCCATCAATATTCTTTGGTTGATTGGTTGGAATGTGCCATCGAGTTGGACCTGACTCATAGCGACCCCTCCTTGGGTTTCTAAGGCAGTATCACTACGGAAGTAGATTGCCCCATCTTCCTTCCGAGGAGTGGCTGGTGGGTTTGAACCGCCAGCCTTCTGGTTAGCAGTCTAGATTCTTTAAGGCCATGGAAAAACCAATCACTTATTTTATATGTAAAGTAAGGAAACCTCATATAAGCAAAGTGCTACTGGAGAAGAAGAACAAAGTGGGAGGTCTTACACTCTCCAAACTCAAAACCTACTGTACAACCACAGTAGTCAAAGCAGCCTGGTATTCATACAGTGACAGACACGTAGACCAGTAGAACAGAATTGAAAATTCAGAAAGGTCTGTCTACCTATGGACAGTTGATCTTTCACAAAGGTCCAAACCCTATTAAATGGAGAAGAGATAGTCTCTTTAAGAAATGGTGCTAGGACAACTGGATATTCATTTGCAGAAAAATGAAACAAGATCCCTACCTCACACAAAACTAATTCAAGATAGATCAAAGATTTAAATGTAAAATCCAAAACTATAAAGCTTATGCAGTGTAGTAAATTACCTGGTATGGCTTTACTAGCCATAAGTCTTTGTAAACTCCACGGTGGATTTTGCCCTGAGCAACTGAGTGGCTCCTGATCATTAAAGTTACCCACTTGGGGTATTTCTGTTGAGAGTGGCACAAAGCAATGTTCTGGGAAGTTCACACTCTCTATCAGGTGCTTAGAATTCTGATGTTATGGTTGGTTAGTTTGGCCACTCTGCTGGGCTCAAAAGGAGGCCTCACAGAGGCAGAAGAAATCTCTCTCTGACTGCTGGCTGAGAAAGATGTGCTGCTGAGAGACACACACTCCTGAGAGCCATGTGCTGCTGAGAAAGAGACACCAAGAGACGTGCACTGCTGAGAAAGAGACACCGAGAGATGTGCATTACTAAGAGAGAGACACCGAGAGACACACATTGCTGGGAGAGTGGCTGAGAGAGACTTGGCTGAGAGACGGCATGCTGAGAGAGACTGAGTGTTTTTCCCGAACTTGAATTGTAGCCTGGTACTTCCCTAATAAACCCCACAATCTATGAATTCTGTGTGGCCACTGCAGTGAATTATCAAACCCAGCAGAAAGGTGGTGAGTGCTGCAGGAGGAACAGTTGGTGTCAGGGTTGGTGAAATGGCTGGAGGGAGGCAGTATGTCTGGCCTTACAAGAATAGGCCTTGGGCTACTGATGGTGATTCTGTCTTCCTCTTGTGAGGTTAGAGGAGGTCAGGAGATGCAGCCTCCTTGCGCCTTTAGCAGCTCATCAAAGATAAAATAGGGACAAATGTAGGGGCCCTAATATATGGCATAAATAGACTATCAAATATAACAAACAATGCACAAATAGCAGAAAATAAACTAGATAACTGGGACCTTCTAAAAATTAAATTCTTATGCACATCAAAAGACTTCTCCAAAACAGTAAAAAGAGAGCCTACAGATTGGAGAAAAATATTTGACAGTGACATATCTGACAAGGGACTTAATCTCTAATATTTATAGAAACCTTCTACCCCTCAACATCACAAAGACAAACAATCCAATCAAAAAGTGGGCAGAGGACCTGAACAGATAGTACATCAAGTAAGATATTCAAGTGGTCAACAAACACATGAAGAAATGCTCATGATCATTAATGATTAGAGGGATGCAAATCAAAACAACCAGTTATCATCTTACCCCAGCAGTCTGGAAGTTCCACCAGCAGTAATAACAAAGTTCAAGAAGACAGAAAACAACAAATGCTGGTAAGGATGTGGAGAGATTGGAACTCTCAAACACTGCTGGTGGGACTACAAAATGGTACAACCACTGGAAAATGGTATGGTGTTTCCTTAAAAGTTGGAAATAGAAATACCTTTTGATCCAGAAATCCCACTACTAGGAATATATCCTAAAGAGGTAAGATCTAGGACATGAATAGATAATATGCACACCCATGTTCATTGCAGCGCTATTCACAAGAACAAAGAGGTAAAAACAACTTAAGTGCCCATTGACAGATGAATGGATAACCAAACTATGGTAGATACATACAATGGAAAACTATGCGACATTAAAGAATAATGAAGAATACATGGATCACCCCATAGCATGGATGAACTTGGAGGACATTGTTGTTGTTGTTGTTGTTATGTGCCATCGAGTCGGCCCAGACTCATAGCGACCCCTCCTTGGGTTTCCGAGGCGTATCACTATGGAAGTAGGATTGCCCAACCTTCCTTCCGAGGAGTGGCTGGTGGGTTTGAACCGCCAGCCATCTGGTTAGCAGGCAAGTGTCTTAGCCACTATGCTACCAGAGCTCCCTGGAGGACATTATGCTGAGTGAAATAGTCAGTCAGAGAAAGAAAAATATTGTATGAATCCACTATTATAAAAAGTCAAGGAAAGTTTTACACATGAAAGGAAACTTTCTTTGTTGGTTACCAGTGATGGGAGGGAAAGGGAAGAGAAATTGCTAGCTAGGTAAGAGACACATACTGATTTGGGTGAAAGGGAAGGCAACATACCAAAAGTGAGTGACTAGCAAAATAACACTAAGGAAAAGGAAGACAAAGATATGTGCACAAGAGGTATAGACAACAAAGATAAATATCCTACATAAATAATACTGCTTATCAGTAATAAAAAACAATCTATGGGTGAATACTTGGTAGACAGGCAAAATGATCAGGTATATAGGTGAAAGGGAATATATCCCTGATCATATATAGGTTTGGCTGATGATATTTCTACATATATATTTGTATGTGCTATAAGAATGTGCATATATATAATAGAGCTAACAGGGAGAGAAGTTATGATAACTCCTTAGCCATAGCCAAACACCTTGACACAGTGAGTTTCTGGACCCACAGGCTTGGGACCGTGGTTGCAGGGGACATCAAGCTCAGCTGGCATAGTGAACTACACAAAAACATTGTTCTTCATATTACTTTGGTGAGTAGTACCTGGGGTCTTAAAAGCTTGTAAATGGCCATCTAAGATTCAGCTATTGGTCTCTTTTCATCTGGAGCAAAGAAGAGTGAAGAAAATAAAAGACACATGGAAATCATTAGTCCATATGGACTAATGAACCTTGTTGTTGTTGTTATGTGCTGTCGAGTCGGACCTGACTCATAGTGACCCCTCCTTGGGTTTCCGGAAGTAGATTGCCCCATCTTCCTTCTGTCCTTCTGAGGAGTGGCTGGTGGATTTGAACCGCCAGCCTTCTTCTTTTTTTTTTTAAATTCCTTTTTTTTTTTTTTTTTAATTGTGATTTGGGTGAAGATTTACAGAACAAATTCAATTTCCATACAGCAGTTCACGTACACTTTGTCTCATGTCATTGACCACAGTTTACCACAATGCAACAGCTCCCCTCCCACTTCCTTCCCATAGTTACCTCTTCCCAGTGTCCATCCCTCCATGCACTCCTGCCCCCTGAGCTGTCTCCCTGTGCATAAGCAGCCCTTCTTTCTCCCATGATTGTTCTCTCCAAAGAGTGTGTCTTCTTGAGGTAAATGTTCAACTTATATTCCTGTCTTTTGCTTACTGCCAGCCTTCTGATTAGCAATCAAGTACCTTAGGCACTGTGCTACCAGAGCTCCCAATGAACCTTAGTGGACCATTAGAACCTTAGCTTAAATGGCCCTGAGACCAGAAGAACTAGATAGTGCCTGCCACCACTGTCAACCACTCAGAAAGGGATCAAAATAGGAGACTCTGGATAGAGTGGGAGAAAAAGGTGGAACAGAACTCAAAATCATAAAAAGACAGGGCTTATCGGTCTGATTGAGGCTGGTGAAACTTCTGAGACTGTGGCCCCTAATCACCCTTTGGGCCTGGAAGTGAACTCATTCCTGTGGCTCAATTTACAGCCAAACAATAGACAGGCCTTTGAAGTGAACAGTTACACCAGGTAGGTGTACTCCTTAGAACAGTCAGCCATGGGAGATCAGAAGGGCAGTATTTGGTATGGAGAAAGCTTAGAAAGCAGGAATGCAAAGAGAAGGACAAAGCTAAAGGTAATCGCCTGGAGGAAGTGAGAAAAGAGCTGTTATAATGTGGGGAAGGTATTATGCCACAAAACAAAGTGTGTATGAACTGTTGAATGGAAAATGAATTTGCTTGTAAACTTTCACACAGATAATAATGATAATAATAAAAATAATAATTATTATTATTATTACCTTGGTTCATTTTAGAAATCCAGAGTTTTATGGGAGAGAGAGATATATTCAATTAAATCCAAACATTTATTGACTACCTCCTGTTTTCTCAGGATTGTGCTAAGAATTGGGAGTACTAGAGATTTCAGTCTTTGTCTTCCCACCTACATTTCCATCTTAGAGAATCTGTTTCACTCAGAGCCTCTGTTGAAGACATGAACATAGGAAGATACGCTGATACCACTCCTTTGAATCAGATGGATTCCTTACCTGGGGAGACATATCCCTAGTCCAGGATAATCCAATCATAATTTCTCTCCTAGAAATAGAATAAGTCCGTTAAATAGTGGTGGATTCTGAAACTGCTCTGTGGTCTTAATTTTCCCATATTTGGAAACTTGCCAGCCATGTTGGTCTACATGTAAAAAGAAGACATTGCTCTGGAGATCACCCTGGAGAGGGGATGAGGGAAAAGAACTGCATGACAACCTTGTAGTTCACCTGAAAAATGAAGCCTGAGGCCTGGCTGTGCTTCTTGGACTTTGTTTTTTTATCCGATTTTGCTTATTCTTCTAGCAGCTATCTTTTTGGTTAATAAAACTTAGACAAAAAAATTCTTTGCAAACAAATATAATCTAACTCTTGGATATTGTGAAAGAAAAGTAAACTAAACATGGTTTTTTTCTCTCAAAGAGCTCGCTTTTTTGAATGGGGAGAGTCAGACATATAAAAAAGTGCCACATTATGTAGCAGTGTAACAATAGAGGTATATGAGTAGGTTATAAGTTTGGTGTAATCATTTCATGGCTAGCTGAGTCAAGAAGGCTGCAGAGAGAAGTCAGTTGAACTGAGTGTTAAGGAATGAGTAGGAATTTGAGTTATTACTGGGATATTAGTGGTATTTGAGATATTAGTGGGGAAGGTTGAATAGCAGAAGATATGTGTGTGTGTGTGTCTATAAATTTAACCAGAGGGAAGAGAAGGTGCAAAGATACAGGTGTGAGGCAACATGGGATATTTGGGGAAATGTACATATTTGCTATTGTTACTATACAGTGGAAAGATTATTAGTGCTGGAAAAATGATGAGTATATTCTTTAAAATTTTTTAAAGGTTAATTTTGTTATTTTTGAGAATAATCATAGCAAAACATACACCAATTCAGCAGCTTCTATATGTACAATTCAGTGATACTGATTACATGGTTTGAGTTGTGTAACTATTCTTACCCTCGTTTTGCAAGGCATTCCTCTACTATTAACATCAACTCAGTGCTCCTTAAGGTTCCTATCTAATCTTTCAAGTTGCTGTTGTCAATTTGATCCTGTAGAGATAGTTTTTAAGAAAGCATAATGTTCAAGGCAAATTTTTTTTTCTTACTAGTTAAGCTGAACTGTTTTTTTGGTTTTAAAAAGACATCAGGATATTTTTGGTTTGAGGTATAAAGATTATCTCAGGGCAGTATTCTGAAGGGTTCATGTGGCCTCCATGGCTTGAGAAAGTCTAGAGTCAATGAGAATTTGAAATTATGTTCTACGTATTCCTCCTTTTGACCAGGATTCTTCCACAGAGTCTTTGATCAAAATATTCAGCAATGGTAGCCATTCTCCATCCAGTTCTTCTGGTCTCATGATAAAGGAAGCAGTTATTCATGGAGACAGTTAAGCCACACATTATATACCATCCTCCTATTCCTGACTCTTCTTTCTCTGTTGCCCTAGGCATATATGACCAATTGTTGTACCTTGGATGGCTGCATGTAAGCCTTTAAGACCCCAGACAGTAGAACAGAAGCACTAAACATGTTATTAGGCCACTTAACTGGGATGTCCCATGAAATTATGATGCTAAACCTCCAAACCAAGGAACCAAATCCCATGAGTTGTTTGGTTGTACATTAGCAAACTCAGCAGCTACTCTTTGTTGTTATAAAAATGAGTGGATTCTTTAAAAAGCAACAAACCAGCCAACTTTATTGAGATATAATTGTTATACCATATAATTCACTCATTGAAAGTGTGTATATAATTCAAAGATTTTTAGTGTATCTGCAGGGTTGTGCAACATTGCTACTAATTCTGGAAAATTTTTATCATCCCAGAAAGAAAACACTTTCTCATTAAGTCAGTAGCAGTAGGGATTGGGAAAGGAGGGGATGGACATTAAGGATGTTAAGAAGAGGGAACCCATGAGACTAGGTATATAATGTTTTTATTTTCATGCTACTTATAAATGGTAAATAGGTAGGGAGAAGCCTAGGAAGATGCTTGTAGTATACACTTTGTGGGATGGCTATCCAGCTCAGAGTAGGAATCCTCCTTCCAAGAATCCCTCTTGATATGTGACTGATTACCTGTTCCCCTTTATGTTATGTATTATGTACTCTCTAGACTATTGGCGATTATATTTCTTTAATTCTTAAATGTTTCAAACTTATAAAGAATAAACAAAATAATGTAACAGACACTTATGTACCAATCACCTGGTTTCTACTGATACTGATATTTTATAATATTTTAAAACTTTAATAAATAAAGTTGGAAAATATTACTGATGAAGTCTACTTCCATTTTACTTTCTTTTTCCTTTCCTGAAGGGAATGACTATCTTGAAGTCAGTGAAGATCTTTCCCCCGCATTTTAAAAGTATTTTTTTTTATCTTATTTGTATATATCCATAAAGAATATATACTTTTGGGATGAAGATGGTGTTGTACCTGTAGCCCACATTTGTTCCCTCTAGCATCTTAACTCCTGGAAAACTAGGTGTAGCAGAAACAGTGCCAGTGGAGTTGTGAACAGTTGAGAAGGAGAAAAGGTACCAGATTTAGTGGAGGCGGAGAAAAAGAGCAGATTAAACAGCTGGGAAAAATGAACAAGCCTGCGTAGCCAGCAGGAAGATGGAGACACAGAGAAGCAGAAACCTTGTTAGTAATACAAAAGAGAGTGGCAGAAAGAAGGATGGAACAAAACAAAACAAAACAAATCAAACCCAGCAAACCACCATGAAACCCACAGAGGCGGGGACTTTGAATACCCACACCAGGAATTTCTGACAGTAACTTTAGGAACTGACCTGAGTGAGTAGATTATCTTGCTGAGAAACAGAGCAGAACCCTCTTGGCTCAGGCTGCAAGGAGTTCAGAAAGGAGAGGGGAAAGGAGGAAACTTGCCATGAGTAGGCAGAGCCCTGGAGAGAGCTCACAGCAGTGGGCTGGGGTTCAACTCTTCCACAACCACTTTTTTGCACAAAATGGACTGAGCTATGGGGTTTTTGCAGCTTTTCAACCCAAGTGGAAAGTAGTGGCCCCCTAACCATTGGCGTCTCTTGTCAATTTTGAGCCACAGGTCTGTGATTGACAACAAAATGTCATCGTTAGTAGCCATCCCAAGCAGACTCAAACCAAATTCTTGGCACCAGCAGCAACTGCACAAACACGGAAGATGGGGACTTGCTACTGGTGCCTTTTATTTCCTTTTTCTTTTATTTCTTTTTTTTTCCCCTTCTTGCCTGCCTCATGCAATAGAAGGAACACATTAAGCCACCACAACACCTGCTCATACCAACTCCAAATCCCCTTCATAACAAACAAGAGACCTGCATCCACATTCCCAATAGTGATTCCACCCACACAAACAAAACTGGAGAGCAACCCAGTACATTTGGATTAATAAGCAAAAGCAAAACAAAACAAGACACGTGCTCTGCACTTGCAAATATGGTTAAACATAAAATCAGGGTGAAACAAATCAATACATAACTAACAGTTAAAGACAATTTCAAAATGTCTAGGAAACAACAGACAGCTTCAAATCAAACAAACAAACAAAAAAAAAAAAACAAGGACAAGAAAATAAAAATAAAACTCCAGGCTAAAGAATGATCTATCAGGGTAGAAAAACAGACAATAGAATTATCTGAGAAGGAATTCAGAAGATATGTATATAGAACTCTACAAGAGCTCACTCAAGGAAACCACAAACAGAATCAAGGAGAACACAGAAAGTATCCTGGAAGAATTCAGGAAAACCATTAAAGAACAAAATAACAAGATAAATGCACAATTAGAACTCATACAAAAACAATGTTAGAAATCTAGAAGATGAACACAAAATTACAGAGTTAGATAACACAGTGGAAGGACAAAAGAGTAGACTAGAACTGGCTGAAGAATGCATTTCCCAATTACAAGACACATCCCTAGATGCCAGGCTGTATGAATTAAAATCAGAACAAAGATTAAAGAGAAATGAAGAGAACCTAAGAGTTATATGGGATGACATGAAAAGATACAACATATGCCTCATTGGAATACCAGAACAAGAGGAAACAAAACAAACAAACAAAAACCAAAAAAACAAATCACTGAGAAAATTGTGGAAGACTTGCTAACAGAAAATGTCCCCCATATCATGAAGGAAGAAAAGATAACTGTTCAAGAAGCTCAGTGAACCCCATAAAGGATAGATCCCAAGAGAAAGTCATTGAGACGTACCATATTCAAACTCTCCAAAGCCAAAGACAAATAAAGAATCTTAGGAGCAGCTTGGGAAAAAAGAAATGTCACCTACAATGGACAAGAAATAAGACTAAGTTCTGGTTACTCAGCAAAAACCATGGAGGCAAGAAGACAATGGGATGGCATATATAAAACACTGAAGGAAAAGAACTTCCAACCAAGAATTCTTTATTCAGCCAAATTGTCTATCAAGTATGAGGGTGAAATCAAGACATTCTTAGACAAACAAATTAAGGGAATTTGTGAAAACAAGACCAACCCTACAAGAAATGCTAAAGGGAGCCCTCCCTATAGAGAACCCACAACAGAGAACAACAAATTAAAATCAGGACACTTGACATCACCACTTAGAAACCAAACCAGAAATAGATGCTCAAAATAAGATCATAAAACATTGTGTACAGAGAAACAAAGGAGTCAATCTGCAGATAACACTAGCAACAAAGCAAATAGAGGGAATAAAAGTTCTAATTACAACACTTCCAAATGGAGAGGAAGACAGGACATCTTTATAGACAAGACTGTTCCAAAATTAAGGAGACAAGATTTCACTTCAGGCTAACCACAAAGAAAATCAACAATGCCCCTAAGCAAGCCCAGAAAGAACAAAAACATACAGGCTTGTTGTTGTTATGTGCCATCCAGTCAGCTCCGACTCATAGCGACACTCCTTGGGTTCAGACACAGTATCACTACAGAAGTAGGATTGCCCAACCTTCCTTCTGAGGAGTGGCTGGTGGGTTTGAACCACCAGCCTTCTGGTTAGCAGTCAAGTGTCTTAGGCAATGTGCTACCAGAGCTCATCATACAGGCTTAGCAAGCACAAAACCAACAATAAAGAAGAAAAGAGAAGCATTGATGACAAAATGAGCTCAGTACAGAAAAATATTTGGACCAAGGAAATCACCAATAACACAATAAAAAACACAGTAGAATGACAGGAATAAATTCGTACCTATCACTAGTTACACTCAGCGTGAGTGGACTAAATGCACCAGTCAAGAGAAAGAGAGTGGCAAATGGGATAAGAAAAGAAGAACCATCAATACGCTGCCGACAGGAGACCTACCTGAGACACAAAGATAAAAGCACAAATTAAAAATTAAGAGGTGGAAAAAATATACCAAGCTAATGGTAACCAAAAAAGAGCAGGAGTGGCAATATTAATTTCTGGTAAAATAGACTTCAAGGTGAAAAACAGCATAAGGGACAAAGAAGGACATTATATGATGCTAAAAGGGTCAATTGACCAAGAAGACATTACTATAATAAATAGCTATGCACCCAATGAAAGTGCTCCAATATATGTGAAGCAAATAGTAACTGAATTAAAAGGAAAAATAGACAGCTCTACAATAGTAGAGACTTTAACAATAAGGAGACATTAACACCACTTTCAAGGAGGAACTGAACAGCTAGAAAAAAACTCAAAAAAGATGCAGAAGAACTCAACAACACAATCAACCAACTCGACCTCACAGATATATACAGAGCACTCCACCCAACAAAAGCACAATACACATTCTTCTCCAGTGTACATGGATCAGTACCCAGAATATACCATATGTTAGGTGCAGTGTAGTAAATTACATAGTGCGGCGTTTCTAGCCATAAGTCTTTGTGAACTCCCTGGTGGAATTTGCCTTCAGCAACCAAGTAGCTCCTGATTGTTAGTTATCCACCTGGGGTATTTCTGTTGGGAGCAGCATGAAGTAATTTTCTGGGAAGTTCGCTCTTTCTTAGGTGTATGGAATTCAGATGTTGGGATTGGTTAGTGTGGTCGCTCTGCCAGGCTCAAAAGGACCCCTTCAAGAGGCAGAAGAAGTCTCTCTGACTGCTGGCTGAGAAAGACATGCTCCTGAGAGAAATGCGCTCCTGGGAGACACATGCTGCTGAGAGAGAGACACTGAGAAACATGCATTGCTGAGAGAGAGGGACACTGAGAGAGACACTGCTGGGAGAGAGACTGAGAGAGACTGTTGACTGAGAGATGGCAGGCTGAGAGAGACTGACTGAATGTTGTTCCTGAACTTGAATTGTTGCCTAGTGCTTCCCTAATAAACTCCATAATCTGTGAGTTCTGTGTGACTACTGCAGTGAATTCTCAAATCCAGCAGAAAGATGGTGGGTGCTGCAGGAGGAACAGTTGGTGTCAGGGTTGATGAAAGGACTGGAGGGAGGCAGCATGTCTGTCCTCACAGGAATAGGCCTTGGGCTATTGATGGTGATTCTGTCTTTCTCTCATGGGGCTAGAGGAGGTCAGAAGATGGTGCCTCCCTGCCCCTTTGGTATTAGGACATAAAACAAGCCTCAATAAATGAAAAAACATTGAAATACTACAAAGCATCTTCTTGGACGAGAAAGGCTAGAGGGACTAGGACAGAGCAAGGAGTCAGCTGCAGGGATCCAGGTGAGGGGAGGGAGGGAACCCAGGCCACACCCCACAAACAGCAGGGTGGGAAAGTGGAGGAAAGGACAGAAAAAGGCCAGGGAGACCAGGACAGAGTGAGGAGGCAGCAGTAGGAATCCAGGTAAGGGGAACTTGGAGAGGTTTCAAACAGTTAAGGGAGACAAACTTGTCTGTCAGTTTGTCCTCCTGTGGTGGCATGTTGCTGTGAGTCTTGAGGCTGTGCCACTGGTGTTTCAAACCCAGCGGGGTGCATATGGTGCACCAGGTATCAGTGTGGCTTGCAGACTGAGACAGACTAGGAAGAAGGAAAATGACATCTACTTCTCAAAGAATTGGCCAGGGAAAACCTTATGAATAATAGAGAAACACCGTTAATACATTACTGCACAACTTTATGAATAGTCCAGAAACATTGTCCAATACAGAGGAGGAAGATGAGTCACTTAAGTTAGAAGGCTCTCAAAATAGTACTGGGAAAGAGCTGCATCATCAGAGTTAAACCAGCCTTACTCATATGGATAAGGTAAAGCTTTCGAGACCTCCATTTGCTGACGTGGCACCATTCAAATTGAGGAGAAACAGCTGCAAACATCCATTAATCATCGGAACATGGAATGTATGAAGTATGACTCTAGGAAAATTGGAAGTTGTCAAAAATGAAATGGAATGCATAAAGATTGATATCATAGGCACTAGTGACCTGAAATGGACCAGTTATGGGCATTTTGAATCAGACAACCATATGATCTACTATTCCGAGAATGATAGATTGAAGAGGCATGGCATGGCATTCATCATCACAAAGGATGTTTCAAGATCTGTCCTGAAATATAATGCTGTCAGTGATAGGATAATATCCTTATGCCTACAAGGAAGACCCATTAATACTACTATTATTCAAATTTATGCCCCAACCACCAAAGACAAAGATAAAGAAATTGAAGATTTTTATCAACTTTTGCAGTCTGAAATTGACCAAACATGCAATCAAGATGTGTTAATTATCACTGGTGACTGTAATGCAAAAGTTGGAAACAAAGAAGAATCA
>NW_006921694.1:1706549-1711316 GCF_000298275.1 Orycteropus afer afer | reverse complement strand
CCAGCCTTCTGGTTAGCAGTCAAGTGCCTTAGGCACTATGCTACAAGTTAAAGACAATTAAAACAACTCCACGAGAGCCAAAATATGATCTTGAATATATCCCTCCTGAATTTAGAGAGCATATAAAGAATAGATTTGATGCTTTGAACACCAATGACTGAAAACCAGAAGAATTGTGGGATGACATCAAGAACGTCATCCATGAAGAAAACAAGAGGTCACTAAAAAGACAAGAAAAGAAGAGAAGACCAAAATGGATGACAGAAGAGACTCTGAGACTTGCCCTTGAGTGGAGAGAAGCTAAAGCAAATGGAAGAAATGACAAGATAAAAGAGGTGAACTGAAGATTTCAAAGAGCAGCTCGAGGAGACAAAGCCAATTACTGTAATGGAGTGTGCAAGCACTTGGAGTTAGAAAACCAAAAGGGAAGAACACTCTCAGCATTTCTCAAGCTGAGAGAACTGAGGAAAAAATTTAAGCCTCAAGTTGTAATATTGAAAGATTCTATGGGCAAAATATTGAATGATGCAGGAAACATCAAAAGAAGATGGCAGGAATACACAGAGTCACTGTACCAGAAAGAACTAGTTGATCTTCATCCATTTCAGGAGGTGGCATATGATCTAGAACCAATGGTATTGAAGGAGGAAGTTGAAGCTGCAGTGAAGGAATTGGTGAAGAACAAGGCTCCAGGAATTGATGGAATACCCACTGAGATATTTCAACAAATGGATGCCCCATTGGAGACACTCAGTTATGCCAAGAAATTTGGAAGGCAGCTACCTGGCCAACTGATTGGAAGAGATCCATATTTGTACCCATTCCACAGAAAGGTGGTCCCACAGAATGTGGAAATTATTGAACAATATCATTAATATCACATGCAAGTAAGATCTTACTGAAGATAATTCAAAAACAGTTGCAGCAGTATATTGACAGAGAACATCCAGAGGTGCAAGGTGGATTCAGAAGAAGAGGTGGAACAAGGGATATCATAGTTGCTGTCAGATGTATCTTGGCTTAAGGCAAAGAATACCTGAAAGATGTTTACTTGTGTTTTATTGACTATGCAAAGGCATTTGATTGTGTGGATCATGACAAATTATAGATAACATTGAGAAGAATGGGAATTCCCAAGCACTTGATTGTACTCATAAGGAACCTGTATATTGAACAGAAAGCTATTCTTCGAACGGAACAAGGAGACACTGCATGGTTTAAAATCAAGAAGGGATTGCATCAGGGTTGTATCCTTTCCCCATACTTATTCAATCAATATGCTGAGCAACTAATCCAAGAAGCTGGACTGTATGAAGAAAAACATGGCATCAGGATTGGAGGAAGAATTATTAACAACCTGTGACACGCTGATGACACAACTTTGCTTGCTGAAAGTGAGGATGACTTGAGGCACTTAGTGATGAAGATTGAAGCATACAGTCTGCAGTAAATGGATTACATCTCAGTATAAAGAAAACAAAAATCCTCACAACTGGGCCAATGAGCAGCATCACAATAAATGGAGAAAAGATTGAGGTTGTCAAAGAATTCATATTGCTTGGTTCTACAATAGACACCAATGGAAGCAGCAATCAGGACATTAGACAATGTATAGCACTGGGCAAGTCAGCTGCAAAGGAACTCTTTCAAGTGCTGAGGAGCAAGGATGTCTTAAGGACTAAGGTGCATCTGACACAAGCCATGATATTTTGAATTGCCTCATATGCATGTGAGAGCTGGACAATGAATAAGGAAGACCAAAGAAGAGTTGATGCTTTTGAGTTGTGGTGCTGGTGAAGAATACTGAAAGTACCATGGACTGCCAAAAGAACTAACGGATCTGTTCTGGAGGAAGTCAGCTGGAATGCTCCTTGGAAGTGAGAATGGTCAGACTTTGCCTCACCTACTTTGGTCATATTGTCAGAAGGGAAAATTCCCTGGAGAAGGTTGTCATGCTTGGTAAGGTGGAGGGTCGACCAAAGAAGGGAAGGCCTTCGACGAGATGGTTTGACATGGTGGCTGCAATGATGGCCTCAAGTATAGCAAGGATCATGGAGCTGGTGTGGGATCAGGCAGTATTTCATTTTGCTGTGCATAGGGTCACTATGAGTTGGAAATGACGGCACCTACTAACAACAAACATATTCTCAGAGCACAATGCTATGAAGTTAGAAATTAATAATAGGAATATCGAGGAAAAAATATCAAACATACGGAGATTGAAAAATACACTGCTCAGAAACTACTGGGTAACAGAAGAAATAAAGTGTGAAATAAAGTAATTCTTAGAAACAGATGAGAATGAAGATACATCTTACTAAAACCTATGGGACACAGTGAAAGCAGTACTCAGAGGTCAATATATAGCAATAAATGCACACATCAAAAAAGAGTAACAAACCAAAATCAACACTCTACTCAAAAACTCCAACAATTGGAAAAAGAGCAACAAAAGAAACCTACTGTATCCAGAAGTAAGGAATTAATAAAGATCAGAGTAAAAATAAATGAAATGGAAAACAGAAAAAAAGAGAGAAAAGCAACAAACAAGAAGCTGATTCTTTGAGAAGATTAACCAAATTGACAAACCATTGCAAATCTAACAAAAGAAAAGAGAATATGCAAATAACAATAATAATAAATGAAAAGGGTGACATCACAACAGAACCAACTGAAATAAAAAAGTATTGACAGAATATTATTAAGAACTGTGCTCTAACAGAATTGAGAACCTAGAAGAGATGTAAAAGTTTCTAGAAACACAAGACCTACCTAAACTATCCCAGTTGGAGATAGAATAGTTGAACAGACCCATAACAAAGGAAGAAATTGAACAGGTCATAAAAAAACTTCCCACAGGAAAAAGTCCTGGCCCAGATGGCTTCACTGGAGAATTTCACCAAACATTCAGGAAAGAGTTGACACCTATACTACTCAAGCTATTCCAGAACATAGAAAAAGACAGAATACTTCCAAACTCATTTTATGAAGCAAGCATAACACTGATACTGAAACCAGGGAAAGACACCACTGAAAACGAAAACTACAGACCAATATCCCTCATGAATATAGACGCAAAAATCTGCAACAAACTCCTACGCAACAAATCCAACAACATGTCAAAAAAATAATATATACAGACCAAGTGAGATTCATATCTGTTTGCAAGGATGGTTCAACATCAGAAAAACAATCAATGTGTAATCCACCACATAAACAAAAGACAGGAACCATAGGATCATATCATTTGACACAGAAAACACATTTGATAAAATCCGGTACCCATTCCTGAAAACCCAAGAGACTCAGCAAAAGAATTACTAGAACTACTAGAAAGGCTCAGCTAAGTGGCAAGACACAAGGTCAGCATACAATAATCAGTTGGATTTCTCTATATCAACAAAGAGGCCTCTGAAAAGGAAATAAGGAAAACAATACCATTTACAATAGCTACTAAAAGGTAAAATATCTAGGAATAAATCTTACCAGAGACACAAAAGACCTATACAAAGAAAACTACAAAACACTACTACAACAAACTACGAGGGATCTACATAAATGAAAGAACCTGCCTTGTTCATGGATAGGAACTGAATATTGTGAAAATATCATTATCCAAAACCATCTACACATTCAATGCGCTCCCAATCCAGATACCATCAACATTTTTTAAGGTTATGGAAAAGCCTATTACTAACTTCACATGGAAAGGAAAGAGATCTCAGATAAGCAAACCACTGCTAAAGAAGAAAAATGTAGTGGGAGGTCTCATACTCCTGGATCTGAAAACAGTATACAGCTACAGCAGTTAAAACAGCGTGGTAGTATTGGTACAATGATAGACAGATAGACCAATGGAAAAGAATGAAAACCCAGAAATAGACCCATCTGTCTGGACAGCTGATCTTTGACAAAGGACCAAAACTCATTAAATGGGGGAGAGATAGTCTCTTTAATGAATGGTCCTGGCAAAGTTGGATATCCACCTGCAGAAAAATGAAACAAGACTCCCGTTGTTGTTGTTAGGTGCCGTCAAGTCATCTCTGACTCATAGCGACCCTGTGCACAGCAGAACGAAGCACTGCCCAGTCCTATGCCAGCTTCACAGTCCTTGCTATACCTGAGCCCATTGTTGCTGCCACTGTGTCTACTCATGTCATTGAGGGCATTCCCCTTCATTGACCCTTCACTTTACCAAGCATGATATCCTTCTCCAGGTAATGGTTCCTTCTGACAACATGACCAAAGCAGGTGAGATGAAGTCTGGCCATTCTTGTTTCTAAGGCGCATTCTGACTGCACTTCTTCCAGGACAGATTTGTTAGTCCTTTTAGCAGACCATGGTACTGTTAGCATTCTTCTTCAACACCACAACTCAAAAGCATCAACTCTTCTTCAGTCTTCCTTATTCATTGTCCAGCTCTCACGTGTATGTGAGGCGATTGAAAATACCATGGCTTGGGTTAGGCGCACCTTAGTTTTCAAGGAGACATTTTTGCTCTTCATCACTTGAAAGAGGTCTTTTGCATCAGATTTACCCAATGCAATACATCATCTGATATCTTAACTGCTGCTTCCATTGGTGTTGATACTTGTAGAAATCACCTTCATACTTATATGAAATCCTTGACAGCTTCAATTTTTTCTCCATCCACCATGAAGCTGTTTATTCGACAAGTGTGAGGATTTTTGTTTTCTTTATATTGAGGTGTAATCCATACTGCAGACTGTAGTCTTTAATCTTCATCAGTAAGTGCTTCCAGTCATC
>NW_006921694.1:1693352-1702498 GCF_000298275.1 Orycteropus afer afer | reverse complement strand
TAGAAATCTTCAGTTTCCTCATCTTTGGCTTTGGTGGTTGTTGCATAAATTTGAATAATAGTAGTATTAACTAGTTTTCCTTGTAGGCATATGGTACTATGCTATCACTGACAGCATTGTACTTCAGGACAAATCATGAAACACTCTTTGTGATAGTGAATGCCACACCATTCCTCTTCAGTTTGTCATTCCCGGCATAGATCATATGGTTGTCTGATTCAGAATGTCCAAAACCAGTCCATTTCAGTTCACTAATGCCTAGGTTATTGATCTTTATGCATTCCATTTCATTTTTGACAACTTCCAATTTTCTTAGAATCATAGTTCATACATTCCATGTTCTAATTATTAATGGATGTTTGCATTTTTTTTTTCTACTAATTTTGAGTCGTGCTGCATCAGCCAGTGGAGGTCCCAAAAGCTTTACTCTATCTATATCGTTAGTCATTTCTACTCTGAGGAGTCAGCTTTTCCCCAGTCACATTTTGAGTACCTTCAGACCTGATGGGCTCCTCTTCCAGCACTATAGTGTACAGTGTTTCAGGGATATTCATAAAGTTTTTCAGTAATATATCAGTCTTTCAATTCTATTCATAAGGTTTTCATTCACCAATTGTTTGAGAAGTAGGTGGCCTCTTTCTTCTTGTGACCCATACCTTACCCCATACACAAAAACAAACTCAAGTTGGATCAAAGACTTAAATGGAAAACCCCATGCTATCAAGCTCATCAAAGATAAAATAGGGACAAATCTGTTGTTGTTGTTAGGTGCCATCAAGTTGTCTCCGACTCATAGCGACACTATGTACAGCAGAATGAAACACTGCCCAGTTCTGTGCCAGCTCCAAGGTCCTTGCTATACCTGAGGCCATCATTGTAGCCACTGTGTCAGTCCATCTTGTTAAGGGCCTTCCTCTCTTTCTTTGACCCTCCACTTTACCAAACATGTTATCTTTTTCCAGGGAATGGTCCCTTCTTACAACATGACCAAAGTAGGTGAGATGAAGCCTGGCCATACTTGTTTCCAAGGAGCATTCTGGGTGTACTTCTTCCAGGACAGATTTGTTAGTTCTTTTAGCAGTCCATGGTACTTTCAGCATTCTTTGTCAGCATCACAACTCAAAAGCCTTGAATCTTCTTCAGTCTTCCTTATTCATTTTCTAGCTCTCACATGCATATGAGGTGATTGAAAATACCATGGCTTGTGTCAGGTGCACCTTAGTCTTCAAGGAGACATCTCTGCTCTTCAGCACTTGACATAGGTCTTTTGCAGCTTATTTGCCTAGTGCTGTACATCATCTGGTATCTTGATTGCTATTTCCATTGATGTTGATTGTAGAACCAAGTAATATGAAGTCTTTGACAATTTCAGTCATTTCTCCATTTATAGTGATGCTGCTTATTGGTCCAGTTGTGAGAATTCTTGTTTTCTTCATATTGAGGTGTAATCCATACTGCAGACTTCATTAGAAAGTGCTTCAAGTCATCCACACTTTCAGCAAGCAAAGTTGTGTCATCAGTGTATCACAGATTGTTAATGATTCTTCCTCCAGTCCTGATGCTATGTTCTTCTTTGTATAGTCTGGCTTCTCAGATTATTTGCTCAGCATACAGACTGAATAAATATTGTGAAAGGATACAACCATGACACACTCCCTTCTTGATTTTAAACCATGTAGTCTTCCCTTGTTCTGTTTGAACAACAGCCTACTGTATTATGTACAGGTCCCTCATGAGTACAATGAAATGTTCTGGAAGTCCCATTCTTCTCAATGTTATCCATAATTTGTTATGATTTGCACAATCAAATGGTTTTGCATAGTCAATAAAACACAAGTAAACATCTTTCTGGTGTTCTTTGCTTTCAGCCAAGAACCATCTGACATCAGCAATGATATCCCTCATTCCATGTCCTCTTCTGAATCCAGCTTGCATTTCTCGAAGTTCTTTGTCAATATACTGCTGCAACCATTTTTTGAATTATGTTCAGTAAGATTTTACTTGCATGCAATATTAATAATGTTGTTGAATAATTTCCACATTCTGTGGGATCACCTTTTTTTTTGTAATGGGCGCAAATATGGATCTTTTCCAATCACTTGGTCAGGTAGCTGTCTTCCAAATATCCTGGCATAGCCAAGTGAGTGCCTCCAGCACGGCATCCGTTTGTTGAAATATCCATCAATTCCTGGAGCCTTGTTTTTTGCCACTTCCCTCAGTGCAGCTTTGACTTTTTCCTTCAATACCATTGGTTTTTGATCATATGCCACCTCATGAAATGGATGAACATCAACCAATTCTTTTTGATATGGTGACTCTGTATAATCCTTCCATCCTCTTATGATGTTTCCTGCATCATTCAATATATTGCCCATAGAATATTTTCAATATTACTACTTGAGACTTAATTTTTTTTCCTTAGTTCTTTCAGCTTGAGAAATTCTGAGCATTTCTTCCCTTTTGTCTTTCTAACTCCAGATCTTTGCACATTTCATTATAATAATTGACTTTATCTTCTCAAGCTGCTCTTTGAAATCTTTTGTTCAGCTCTGTTATCTTGTCATTTCTTTCATTTGCTTTAGCTACTCTCCATTCAAGGGCAAGTTTCAGAGTCTCTTCTGACATCCATTTTGGTCTTTTCTTCCTTTCCTGTCTTTTTATTGACCTTTTGCTTTCTTCATGGATCATGTTCTTAATATCATTCCCACAATTCATGGTTTTTGGTCATTGATGTTCAGTGCATCAAATCTATTTTTTCAGTGGTCTCTAAATTCAGGAGGGATATATTCAAGGTCATATTTTGGCTCTCATGCACATGGTTTAATTTACTTCAGCTTCAACTTGTACATGCATATGAGCCATTGATGATCTGTTCCACAGTCATCTGGCCTTTTTTTGGCTGAAGATATTGAGCTTTTCTATCACCTCTTGCCACAGATGTAGTTAATATGTTTCCTGTATACTCCATCTGGAGAAGTCCATGTATACAGCTGTTGTTGTTGAAAAAAGGTATTTGCAATGAATAAGTCATTGGTGTTGGAAAATTCTATCATGCGATCTCCAGTGTTTTTTCTATCACCAAGGCCATATTTTCCAACTACCGGTGATTCTTCTTTGTTTCCAACTTTTGCATTTCAGTCACCAATCATAATCAGCACATCTTGATTGCATGTTTGGTCAATTTCAGACTGCAGAAGTTGGTAAAAATCTTCCATTTCCTCATCTTTGGCTTTGGTGGTTGGTGTGTAAATTTGAATAATAGTTGTATTAACTGGCCTTCCTTGTAGGCATATGGATATTATCCTATCACTGGCAGCATTGTACTTCAGAATAGATCTTGATACATTCTTTGTAGTGATGAATGCCATGCCTTTCCTTTTCAATTTGTCATTCTTGGCATACTATACCATATGGTTGTCTGATTCAAAATGACCAAAACCAGTCCATTTTCAGCTCACTAATGCCTAGGATATCAATCTTTATGTGTTCCATTTTCAAAATTTTTAGATTCATACTTTGCACATTTCATGTTCTGATTATTAATGGATGTTTGCAGCTGGTTCTCCTCAATTTGAGTCATGCCATGTCAGCAAATGGAGTTCCCAAAAAGCTTTACTCCATCCATATCATTAAGGTCAGTTCTACTTTGATGAGGCAGCTCTTTCCCAGTCGTATTTGGAGTGTCTTCTTACCTGAGGGGCTCATCTTCTGGCACTGTATCAGACAATGTATCAGGGCTATTCATAAAGTTGCCCAGTAATGTATCAGATAGTGTATCTCTGCTGTTCATAAGGTTTTCCCTGGCCAATTCTTTGAGAAGTGGATGTCCTCTTCCTTCTTCCGAGTCTGTTTCCATCTGGAAGCTCTGCTGAAACCTGTCCACCATGGGCAACCCTGCTGGCATTTCAGACATTGTTGTCACAGCCTCCAGTCTCACAGCAGCATGCAAGCCACCACAGTATGACAAAGTGACAGACAAGTTCATCTTCCTTAGCTGTTCCAAACATCTCCACCTACTTCCTAGCCTTCCCCCTACCTGTTCCGGTTGTTGGCCGTGGCTTCCTGCTCTCTGCCTGGGTGGAGGCTCTCCCTCTCCTAACTTAGATCCAGTCTTCAACCCTGGCTTCCCACTTCCTGCCTTGGGTGGAGGCTGTTCCTCTCCTACCTGGATCTGGCCTTTGTCTGTAGCTTCCCGCTTCCTGCCTTGGGTGGGAGCTCTCCCTCCCCTTACCTGGATCTGGCCATCGGCCCTGGCTTCCTGCTTCCTCCCTTGGGTGGGGGCTCTTTCAGGGAGGAACATCTAGGGTCCCTAATTTATGGCATAAGTAGACTATCAAGCATACCCCACAATGCATAGGCAGTGGAAGGGATGGTAGATGACTGGAACCTTTAAAAATTAAATTCTTATGCACATTGAGAGACTTCTCCAAAGGGGTAAAAAGAGAACCTACAGATTGGGAGAAAATACTGGCCTATGACATATCTGACAAAAGACTTATCTCCAAAACTTATAGAAAACTTCAACATCTCAATGCCAAAAAGACAAAGAGTCCAATTCAAAAATGGGCAAGGGACATGAGCAGGCACTTCACTGAAGATGATATGCTGGTGGCCAACACACACATGAGGAAATGCTTACAATCATTAGTTATTCCCAAAAAAACCCCAAACTCACTGCCATCGAAGCGGATCCAACTCATAGCGACCCTTCCTTGGGTTTCCAAGGTGGTATCTCTGTGGAAGTAGATTACCCAGTCTTCCTTCCGAGGAGTGGCTGGTGGGTTTGAACCACTAGCCTTTTGGTTAGCAGTTAAATGCCTTATGCACTATGCTACCAGAGCTCCCCATTAGCCATTAAAGAGGTGCAAATCAAAACGAACAATGAGATACCATCTCACTCCAGCAATAATAGCAGCGTTCAACAAGACAGAAAATAACAAATGCTGGTGAGGTGGTAAAGAGATTGGAACTCTCATACACTGCTGGTGGGACTGCAAAATAGTACACCCATTGTGGATGATGGTTTGGTGTTTTCTTAAAAAACTGAAAATAGAAATACCATTTGATCCAGCAATTCCATTACTAGGAATATATCCTAAAGAGGTGAGAACAGGACACAAACACACATATGCACATCTACGTTCATTGCAGCACAATTCACAGTAGCAAAGAGGTGGTAACAACCTAAATGCCCATCAACAGATGAATGGATAACCAAATTATGATATAGTCACACAATAAAATACTATGCTACATTAAAGACTAATGAGAATATAAGTGTCATCTCACAATGTGGATGAATCTGGAAGACATTATGCTGAGTGAAGTAGGTCAATCTCAGAAGGACAAATATTGTATAAGTCCATTACTGTAAAACGTCAAGGAAGGGTTTGCTTAGGGAAGACTTAAATGCAGAACACTCAACCTAGGGTGATGCACCCACCTACTCTATGGAGATACACCCCTTGGGGCTATCCGCCATGGGGCACCAGAGGGGAAGCATTCACGTGGAGGGAAAGGTGGACAGATAGAAGTGCATAGTTAAGAAGGCCACAGGGAGTGAGGGGGCGGGGGGGAGGTCACAGGGAAAGGAGGGGAGGAGAGTGAGTTATGGTTGGGGATGGTAATTGGGGTGTGAAACCAAGAGTACATGAGTGTTGAATGTAAAACAAATTTTGCTCTTTAACATTGCACCCAAAGCACACACACAAAAAGAATATATACTATTGACTTCAATTTCTGACTTTGACAGAATATGGAGATACTGGACATCTAGACTCAAGCAGCTAAGATCTTAGAGAAAAGGGAAACATGTAAGGTAAACAGACTTTCTCTTCTAGGACATAGAGGCCTGTGGTTGTTTTTATATGCCGTCGAGTCGCCCTGACTCATAGCGACCCATTCTTGGGTTTCCGAGGCAGTATCACTATGGAAGTAGATTGCCCAGCCTTCCTTCCGAGTAGTGGCTGGTGGGTTTATGGGGGAAAAAAAAAAAAAAAAAGAAAGAAACAGTTACATTGAGCTTTTTGGAGTTTCTAGGGAGATAAGAATTGTACAAATGAAAACACAACAAGATAACACTATACCAAGAACAAACAAAACTGTCATTTTTCATGGATAAGATTATTGTGTATGTACAGAACCAAAAAAGTATGGACCAACTGTTATAATTAGTAAATGGATTTGTTGTTGTTACTGTTGGGTGCTGTTGAGTTGGTTCCTACTCATAGCGACCCTGTGTACAATAGAACAAAACAGTGCTTCATTCTGCACCTCCTCACAAGTTTTGCCATGTCCGAGGCTATTGTTGCAGCCACTGCATCAGTCCATCTCATTGAGGGTCTTCCCCTTTTTTTCTGACCCTCTCCTTTACCTAGCATGATATCCTTCTCACGGACTGGTCCCTTCTGACATGACCAAAGTGTGAGAGATGAAGTCTGTCCATTCTTGCTTCTAAAGAACATTCTGGCTGTACTTCTTCCAAGACAGATTTGTTCATTCTTGTAGTAGTCCATGGTACCTTCTGTTTCTTTGTTAACACCACAATTCAAAAACATCAATTTTTCTGCTGTCTTCTTTATTCATTGTCCAGCTCTCACATGTATGTGAAGCTATTGAAAATACCATGGCTTGGGTCAGGCATATTTAGTCTTCAAAGTGATATCCTTGCTCTTAAACACTGTAAAGAGGTGTTTTGCAACAGATTTGCACAGTGCATTATGTCATTTGATTTATTGACTGCTGCTTCCATAGGTGTTGACTGTGGAGCCAAGGAAATTGAAATCCCTGACCAATCTTTTTTCCATTTATCATGATATTGCTTATTGATCCAGTTGTTAGGATTTTTGTTTTCTTTGTGTTGAGGTGTAATCTGTACAAAAACTGTACTCTTTGATCTTCATCAGTGTGATAGTTAAATTTGTAATGTCAGCTTGGCTGGGCCTGGTTGAATGGCTGGGCAGCTGATAGTAGTTTTTCCCTGTGATGAGACTGGCAATCAACTCCATGGTGGGACCTACCACAAGCAGCTGAGTAGCTGCCTTTGAGATATGGTTTGCTTCCTGTATATAAGGAGAAGCCCTGGGGATAATCTCTAGCCTATGGCACGCTTGGACCCTGCATGTAGCCGTGTCGTTGTTCAGCAGCCTGCCATGCTCTGCTGAGCTTGGAACTTACAGTGGACTTGAATTAATGGCTTGCTGTGTGGTTTGGTAACATCAGGACTGTGCCATTTTATTTGTCAACCTTGGGCTTGTTAGCTTCAGCAGCCAGTAGCTACCTGAGTGAAGAGATGCCTCTAGCTTCAGTGGGCTGGGAGCAAGAGGCAGAGCTGAAGCCCAAGGTTGAGGGGCTTTCACGCAGCCCCTAGAGCCTGGCACTTTGAACTTAGACTTAAAGCCTCCAAACTGTAAAAGAGTAAATTCCTGTTTGTTAAGACCATCCCATTTGTGGTATATTCTTGTCAGAGTGGCACTAGGTAACCACAACAATCAGTAAGTGCTTTAAGTCACTTTTCAGTAAGCAAAGTTGTGTCTCTGCATATCACAGGTTATAATGAGTCTTCCTCCAATTCTGATGCCACATTTTTCTTCATATAGTCCAGCTTCTCAGATAATTTGCTCAGTATACAGATTGAATAAGTATGGTGAAAGGATACACTCCTGATACATACCTTTCCTGATTTCAAACCACGCAGAATCCCCTTGTTCTGTTTGAATAACTGCTTCTTGGTCTATGTATATGTTCCTCATGAGGACAATTAAGTGTTCTGGAATTTTCATTCTTCTCAGTGTTACCCATAATTTGTTATGATCCACACAGTCGAATTCCTTTGCTTAGTCAATCAAACAAAGGCAGACATCTTTCTAGTACTCTTTACCTTAAAATTATAGCCTGGAAAGCCCTATGGAACAATTCTACTCTGTAACACATGGGGTTGACATGAGTCAGAATTGACTCAACAGCAAATAACAACAGAATCTTCCTAATAGCCTTTTTTGCAATAGCCAAAAACTGAAATAGAACCCAAATGTCTATCTTACAGTAAAATGGATAAATACATTGTGGTATATTCTCATACCATCAGATACTATACAATAGTAAAAATAAATTATATTACTACATGCAACAACATGGGTATATATATATCACAAGCAATGTTGAGTCAAGAAGCTATACACAAAAAAAGTAGATACTGTACCATTTATATAAACTTCAGAAACAGGCATAACTAATCTAAGATGATAAAATTTAGGGTAGGATTATCTTTCAGGTATAGTAACTAGGAAATACAAGAGGAAAGCTTCAAGGGTAACTGATAATGTTGAATATCTTGATATGAGTGGTCATTTCATGGGTAGGTTCACTTATAAAAATTGGAATTTTTGTACTATTCTGTATGTATGTTATTGTTGTTGTTGTTATGTGCCGTCGAGTCAGCCCTGACTCATAGCGACCCCTCCTTGGATTTCCGAGGCAGTATCACTATGGAAGTAGGATTGCCCAACCTTCCTTCTGAATGTATGTTATAGTTCTATCAAAAAAATTGGCTTTAAAAGTTTAGACAGTAATAGGCCCCAAATTTATTGTTTTCCATGTTTCAAAACTTCAAATAAATCATACTATTTTGTAATTCACTCATTGTGGTGGTCAATTTATATGTCAACTTGGCTAGCCTCAGTTGTTTGGTCAAACACTGAACTATATTATGTAGTAGTTACATGTGAGTAAATTGGTTGTTCTTAAGTAAATCAGATTATTCTCCATAATGTTGGTTGGCCTCATTTAACCAGTTGAAGTCTGTAAGGGCAAAGAGAGCTTTCCCTAGGGTGTGTTCTGCCTCTAGACTATAAATAGACATTTTGCCAGAACTCTCTCTCTTTTTATTCTGCTAGTCATTTGTTCTATGGATTTTGCAACACACACTGCAGGAATCTCCAGCCTATTGCCTGGCCTGCAGATTTTGAATTTGCTAGTCTCTTATAAGGAGCTCTGGTAGCATAGTGGCTAAGACACTTGCCTGCTAACCAGATGGCTGGCAGTTCAAACCCACCAGCCACTCCTCGGAAGAAAGGTTGGGCAATCCTACTTCCGTAGTGATACTGCCTCGGAAACCCAAGGAGGGGTCGCTATGAGTCGGGGCCGAC
>NW_006921694.1:1690296-1693121 GCF_000298275.1 Orycteropus afer afer | reverse complement strand
TCTCTCTCTCTCCAGTTAACTCTAAGACAGTCATTTTCATCAACATTTTTAATAGCCTTATTTGATGGATAATTTACATACCGTAAAATTAATCCACTTAAAGTGAACAATGCAATTGTTTTTAGTATATTCACCAATATGTTCAACCACTACCACAGGTGGTTTTAGAATATTTTCTTTACCTCAAAAAGAAAAACCGTTTTAGCTAGTCCTCTCCTATCCTCCCATTCCCACCCCACCTTCTAGCCATAAGCAATCACTAATAGTTGGGCAATCTACTTCCATAGTGATACCACCTCAGAAACCCAAGGAGGGGTCATTGTGAGTCAGGACCGACTCGATGGCACATAACAACAACAAATCTACTCTCTGTCTTTATAGAATTTCCTGTGCAGGACTTTCATGTAAAAGGAATCATGTAATATGCAGGCTTTTGTGACTGGTTTCTTTTACTTAGCATAATGTTTTCTAGGTTCATCCAAATTGTAGCCTGCATCAGTACTTCATTCCTTTTTATAGCAAGCAATATTCCATTATATGGTTGTGCTACATTTTGTTTATCTGTTTGTCAGTTGATGGACATTTGGGTCATTTCTACCTTTTGACTATTAAGAATAATGATACTATGAACATTCACGTGCAAGTTTTTGTGTGGACCTTTGCTTTTATTCCTCTTGGGTCTACTTAGAAGTGGAATTGCTGAGTCATAAGTTAACTTCATATTTAATTACTTGAGGAAATTCCAGACAGTTTGCCAGAACAGCTGCACTATTTTACATTTCCATCAACAGTATATGAAGGTCTAGTTTCTTATTATTATCTGAATCTGAGTTTGTGATTCTAGCAATCCCAGTAAGTATCTTGTGTTTTTGATTTGTATTTCCTGGAGAACTAATGTTGTTGAGCAATTTTTTTTGTGTGTGCTTATTGGCCATTTGTATTTGGAGAAGTATCTGTTTGGATTATCTGCCCGTTTTAAAATTGGTTTGTCTTTTTATTATTGAGTTGTAAGAGTTCTTTCAGGAGCTCTGGTAGCATAGTGCCTAAGGCACTTGACTTCTAACCAGAAGGCTGGCAGTTCAAACCCACCAGCCACTCCTCGGAAGGAAGGTTGGGCAATCCTACTTCTGTAGTGATACTGCCTCGGAAACCCAAGGAGGGGTCGCTATGAGTCAGGGCTGACTCGACGGCACATAACAACAACAACAACAACAGTGCTGCTGTAACAGAAATACCACAGATGGGTGGCTTTAACAAACAGGGATTTATTCTCTTACAGTTCATGAGACTAGAAGTCTGAGTGCAAAGTGCCACCTCTAGGGACTGGGGAAGGCCCCTCGACCTTGGGCTCTGCCTGTTGCTCCCAGCCCACTGAAGCTGTAGGCATCTCTTAACTCAGGAAAGCTGCTGGCTTTTAAGGCTGACAGACCCAGGTTAACAAGTAAAATGGCACAGTCCCAAGATTATCAAGCCATAGGGCAGGCCACTAATTGAAATCCATTAACAGTCCCAAGATTGGTAAACAATATGGCAGGCCATTGAGATGAAGACTTGGCTACATGCAGGGTCCAAGTATGCTAAAACACATGGAAACCTTTCTCAAAGCTGTCTTCTTATATCAGGGAAGCAGACCACATCCCTAAGGCAGCTACTCAGCTGCTCCAGTAGATCCCACCATGTACATGGTGGAACATATTGTTAGGTGCTGTTGAGTCGGCTTGGCCTCATAGCAACCCTACGTACAACAGAAAGAAATACTGCCTGGTCTTGTGCCAGCCTCACAATCCTTGCTATACCTGAGCCTATCATTGTAGCCACTGTGTCATTCCATCTTGTTGAGGGCCTTCCCCTTTTTTGTGAACCCTCCACTTTACCAAGCATGATATTCTTCTCTAGGGAATGGTCCATTCTGATGACATGACCAAAGTAGGTCATGAAGATGAAGTCTGGCCATTCTTGCGTCCAAGGAGCACTCCGGTTGCACTTCTTCCAGGACAGCATTATTAGTTCTTTTGGCAGTCCATGGTACTTTCAGTATTTTTGCCAACACCACAACTCAAAAGCATCAACTCTTCTTCAGTCTTCTTTATTCATTGTCTGGCTTTCACATTATGAGGCAATTGAAAATACCATGGCTTGGATTAAGCATACCTTAGTCTTCAAAGAGATATCCTTGCTCTTCAGAGGTCTTTTGCAGCAGCTTTGCCCAGTGCAGTGCATCGTCTGATGTCTTGACTGCTGCTTCCATTGGTGTTGATTGTGAAACTAAGTAATAGGAAATCTCTGAAAGCATCAATCTTTACTCCATTTATCGTAATGCTGCCTGAATGATGATTAAGGGCCATAGTCTTGGTTCTGCTAAAGACTATCAGACCAGTAAGCCTGGTCTTTTTTTTTTTTTACAATAATGAGTTGTTTTGGGTTTTTGTTAACTTTTTATTGTGATTTGGGTGAAATTTTACAGAGTAGATTCATTTTTCCATTCAATAGTTCATACACCTTTTGTTTTGTGACACTGATTACAATCCCCAAAATATAACAGCTCCCTTCCCATTTCCTCCCTGTGGTTACCCTTTCCTGTGCATTCCTACCTCTCTAGCTTTCTCCATGTGCAAATGCTGCCCTTTTAATCTCCCATGGTAGATTGTGCTATGGAGTCTATCTCTCTGGTGTACTTGCTCACCTTGTAGGCCTGTCTGTTGTTTGGCTGAAAGTTAAACCATAGGACTGAGTCCAATTCTAGACCCAAAGAGTGACTAGGGGCCATAGTCGCAGGGGTTTTACCAGTTTCTATCTGATTGGCAGTCCTGGTCTTTTTTTTTTTT
>NW_006921694.1:1688622-1689920 GCF_000298275.1 Orycteropus afer afer | reverse complement strand
TCTCCTACATAGCTCCCCCTCCAAGTGGTTGAGAGTGGTAGCCAGGCACCGTCTAGTTCTTCTGGTTTCATAGTTCTATAGGCTGAGGATCGCATGGTGTACCAGTTGTTTGTACTAATTGTTTCCATGTATCTTTTGTTTTCTTCATTCTTCTTTGCTTTGGACAAGGCGAGACCCATCGTTACATCTAGATGGCTGCTTTTAAGCTTTTGAGATCCTGGTCCTGCTCGCTGAAGTAGTATGTGGAACAGTGTTTTGTGTAGTATGTTATGCCAGTTGAGCTTGATGTCCCCTGTGACCATGGTTCCGAGCCTACAGGTCCAACTACTTGCTCCCTCTGGGTAGCTGGCTGTGGCCAGGAAGTGACAACAGCCTTGTCCCTTGTCAGCTCTACTACATACCTGGGAATTCTTATAGAACATAAAAATACACTTATAGAAACATTGTCTGCCAACCCTGTACATGGTCTTGAGCACATTCCCCCCAGCATGTTGTTGTTGTTGTCATGTGCCATTGAGTCGGACCTGACTCATAGCGACCCCTCCTTGGGTTTCCGAGGCAGTATCACTATGGAAGTAGATTGCCTACACTACCAGAGCTCCCTGCCCCACCCCCCCACATAGACATGCCTAATAGTTCAGCCTCTCCACCCTTCTATCCACCTGTATATCCATGTTTGCCTTCACTGACAGTGCAGTACTGTATGTGCAAAAGGGTTCATCTTTGTTGTCTGTACCTCCTGTGTACCTCTATATGCCTTTCTCTTCCTCAGTGCCACCATGTTGATCACTCACATTTGGTACATTGCCTTTCTCTTCACCCAAATCACTACATGTCTCTACCTATCTAATGGTGTACCCTACTCTCCCCTCCTGCCCCTGGTAACCAACAAAGAAAATTTCCTTCCATATATAAACCTTTCCTTGGATTTTTACAATAACCGACGAAAACTATATTTGTCCTTCTGTGACTGACTTATTTCACTCAACATAATGTCCTCCAAGTTTATCCACGTTATGTGGTGTTTTGCAGATTCTACATTATTCCTTAGGGTTACATAGTATTCCATTGTGTGTATGTACTATAGTTTGGTTATCTATTCTTTAGTTGATGGACACCTAGGTTGTTTCCATCTTTTGGCTATTGTAAATAGTGCTGTGATGAACATGGGTGTGCATGTATCTGCTCTTGTCATGGTTTTCACTTCTTTAGGATATATATCTAGTAACCACTCCTCAGACGGAAGGTTGGAGTATCTACTTCTGTAGTGATACCGCCTCAGAAACCCAAGGAGGGGT
>NW_006921694.1:1664094-1688352 GCF_000298275.1 Orycteropus afer afer | reverse complement strand
CATAGATGCCCTTTATTATGTTGAGGAATGTCCCTTCTATTCCTATTTTGCTGAGAGTTTTGATCAGAAATGGGTGTTGGATTTTATCACATCCCTTTTCTGCATGGATTGATATGGTCATGTGGTTCTTTTCCTTTGTTTTATTTATGTGGTGGATGATGTTGATTGTTTTTCTTATGTTGAACCATCCTTGCATACTTGATATGAACCCCACTTGGTCATAACGAATAATTTTCTTGATATGTTGTTGGAGTCTATTGGCTAGGATTTTGTTGAAGATTTTTGCATCTCTGTATTCATGAGGGATATTTGTCTGTAGTTTTCCTTTTGAGTGATGTCTTTGCCTGGTTTTGGTATCAAGATTATGCTTGCTTCATAAAATGAATTAAGGGGATTCCATCCTTTTCTATGTTTTGCAATAGTTTGAGTAGGATTGGTATTATTTCTTCTCTGAATGTTTTGTAGAATTCTCTGTTGAAACCGTCTGGGCCAGGACTTTTTTTAGTTGGTAATTTTTTGATGACCTGTTCAATTTCTTCTTTTGTTATGGTTCTGTTCAATTTTTCCTCATCAGTCTGTGTTAGTTTATGTAAGTGGTGTGTGTCTAGAAATCTGTCCACTTCTTCTAGCTTTTCCAATTTGTTGGAGTACAGTTCTTCATTGTATCCTGACATTATCCTTTTTATTTCAGTTGGTTCTGTTGTGATGTTGCCCATTTTATTTCTTATTCATGTTATTTGTATTCTCTCCCTCTTTTCCTTTGTTAAATTTACAAATGGCTTGTCAATTTTATTAATCTTTTCAAAAAACTAACTTCTGGTCTTGTTGATTTTTTCTGTTGTCTTCTCGTTTCTGTTTCATTGATTTCTGCTCGAATCTTTATTATTTCCTTTCTTCTGGTGGCTGTAGGCTTTTCCAGCTATTCTTTTTCAAATTGTTGGAGATATTGATTTAAAGTGTTGATTTTGGCTCTTTCTTGTTTTTTGATATGTGCATTTATTGCTATAAATTGGCATATGATCACTGCTTTTGTTGTGTCCCAAAGATTTCGGTATGTTGTGTTTCATTCTCATTTGATTCAAGGAGTTTTTTTAATTTTATGTTTTATTTCTTCTCTTACCCAGTCTTTCTCAAGGAGGGTGTTGTTCAGTTTCCATGTGTCTGCTCTTTTTCCATTGATCTTCCTGTTTTTGATTTCTAATTTGATAGCATTATGATCTGAGAAGATGCTTTGTAGTATTTCAATGTTTTTCAATTTATTAAGGCTTACTTTATGGCTTAACATATGGTCTATCATGGAAAATGTTCCACGTGCACTAGAAAAGAAAATATATTGTGCTGTTGCTGGTTGAAGTGCTCTGTACATGTGTATAAGGTCAAGTTGGTGGATTGTATTGTTTAGCTCTTCTGAGTCTTTGTTGAGTTTCTTTCCAGTTGTTCTATCTTTCATTGAAAGTGGTGTATTAAAGTCTTCCACTATGACTGTGGAGTCATCTCTTTGCATTTTCAACTCTTTTAAAGTCTGATTTATGTATATTCGGGCACTTTCATTGGGTCCATAGATATTTATTATGGTTATATCTTCATGTTCAATTGATCCTTTAGTCATTATATAATGTTCTTCCTTGTCTCATATGGTGGTTTTTGTCTTAAAATCAATTTGATCAGAATTAATATTGCCATTCCTTCTCTTTTTTGGTTGCCATTTGCTTGATATATCTTTTTCCAACCTTTGATTTTTAGTCTGTTTTTGTCTTTGTCTCTCAGGTGTGTCTCTTCTAGACAGTATATTGATGGGTTTTGTTTTCTTACCCTGTCTACAACTCTCCATCCCTTGAGTAGTGCATTTAATCCCTTAAAATTCTGTGTAATTATTGACAAGTGTGATTGGTTGCTGTCATTTTGTTATTTTTTTTGTGTGTGTGCTGCTGCTGATTTTTGTTGCATATAATTTTCTGTGCTGAGCTCATTATGTTTATGAATCATGTTATCATTTCCTTTGTTGCTATTGTTTTACCATTTGCTAAATATTTGTGCTTGTCCTCTTTTTTATTGTGATGTGAAGGTTTATCATTTTTCTTTGAGGTTACCCTGTGATTTATAATTTTCTCTTCAAGTTTAGAACAGTCCATTCTATCTTGTAAGTTTCTTGACTTCCTCACCATTTAGAAGTTCTGTAACTATACAATATTTCCCTTGTTTTTGGTTTGCAGTTGCCCTCATTTGCCAATTGATGTCTCTGGTTCCCTGTTTATAATCTTGTAAGCTTATTTTACTTTGGATATGTCCATAGCTATGGTTTCTGGGTTATGCCATCTTGTGTGTTAATGGTCAGTTGTTGTTTGCTATTATTGGTTCTCTGTTCAAAGGACTCCCTTTAGTAACTTTTGTAAGGTTGGTCTGGTTTTAGCAAATTCCCTTAATTTCTGCTTATCTGGAAAACTCCAAATTTCACCATCATATTTGAGGGACAGTTTTGCCAGGTATATAATTCTTGGTTGGAAATTGTTCTCTTTCAGGTATATATATCCCATTGCCTTCTCATTTGCATGGTTTCTGCTGAGAAATCAGAGCTTATTCTTACTGGCTGTCCTTTGTAGGTAACTTTTTGTGTTTCCTGTGCTGCTTTCAAGATTTTTTTCTTTGTATTTAGTTGTGATGAGTTTGATGATTATATGTCTTGGTGATTTTCTTTTTTTGTGGGGTGTATCTTGTTTGGGGTTCGTTGGACTTCCGGAATGGATATATTTTCATCTTCATCATGTCAGAGAAGTTCTCTTCCAATAAATCTTGGACAATTTTCTCAGTGGTTTTCTTTTTCTCTTCCTGTTCTGGAATTCCAGTGACATGTAGGTTATTCCTTTTGATGGTATCTCACATGAAACTTAGGCGTTCTTCATTTTGTTTTGATCTTTTTTCTGATTGATCCCTTTCCAAAGAAGTATTCAGCTATTTGTCTTCAATCTCATTAATTTTTTCTTCCATTGATTCAATTCTACTCCTCTGGCCTTTCAATGTGTTGTTTATTTCTGAAAATTTAATATTAATCTTCTGGATTTCTATCTGAGGTTTTATATCATTTCTAATTTTTCTTTTCTTTCTTTTTTTTTTTTTTTTGTCATTTTGTTCTCGTATTTTCTTCCAGAAGTGTTCTAGGGTTTTGACTGTGTTTTCCTTGATCTGTCTCTCAATCCTTTGAAGATACCTGAATATGATTTTTTTGAATTCCTTATCAGGGCATTCTAATGCTGCTTTTTACTCAGGGATGTGTTCTGAGCCTGTGTTCTGCTCCCTTGTTTCTACCACTTTATGTTGCTTCTTTGTGTGGACTGTGATGAGTTATTGTCTCTGAGACATTGTGACGTTGTTGTATTTAGATCTCTGTGAACTGTTTGTGAAGAGCAGCTAAGGGTGAGTCAGGCTCTTCTTGGTGGTTCTTTATCATTGGCCAGTTGGTGGAGAAGGAAATTCTTGGTGGCTCTCACTCAGAAAATGAAGCTGCAGAAGGTGAGGGTGTATTTGTGTCATGTGGGCACTGTTGTTATCTTCCAGTCAGTTAGACAATAATAACAATTGAATAACCATCAAGAAAATAAAAAGCAAGTGGACAAAAAACACACTGTGTAATCATATAGGAACAATAACCAAAAAAAGTAAAAGGCAAAAACAAAAGCAAAAACAAAAAACAAACCCATAATATCTGGGGAGAGAACAATAAGAGAAAAAAAGAGTAGGAGAATAATAAAGAAAAACATGGGAAAAAATGCAAAAAGAAAAACAAGAATGGGGTTAAGTATGAGAAAGAAAAAAATTGGAATCAGAAACAGGGAAGAGAGAAAAAGCTGAAAACTAGAACCTGGGAAGGGAAGAGTAAAGAATAATAATAATAAGGACAAAAATAGTAGTAATAGTAACTACTATTATTATTTTAAAAGAGACAAAAACAAATTGAAATTAAAAAAAAAAAATCTGGGCAGGGCAAGGGCACCCAGGCTCCATCCGAGCACACAAACAGGTGGAATTCCTGCTGGCCCAAAAGGTGGATGGGAGTGAGGGATGGCCATACCTCCATTCACCAAGACGGTGTGGGGTATAAGAGTAACAAGGGGAATATTGCACCTTTCCATTGCTGGCATCCAGAATGTCCTTGTGGTTCCTGGCAAGTGGAACCTGTTCTTAAGTTCTTGGAATCTGGGGGAATGCTGTCACTTTAAATATCCAAAATGGTTGGATGTAAACATTCAGAATTGCTGTGCCTTCTGGACAGGCAAAAGTCCATAGCTCAGCCTGCCTTCCTCTTCACTGCTTCTCCTTTTATGCACCAGCCACCAGAGTAGTCCTCCATGCAGTCTCTGGCTAGCAGGGCTGATATTTAGGTTAATTCTGAGGTCCTATCACCACTTGGCAATATCCAAGCTGTCAGGATTGCTGCCAGACAGCAGCTTGTATCTCCACTTTTGGTGTTTTCATGCAAATACTTCTACTAGTTGGAATTTAGTCCGCTTCTGTATCCTTCCCTTCAAAGCTCAGGGGTCCAGAATTATCTTCTGTATCTGTGTTAATTGGTTCCCCTTTTCTTTGTTGAAGAGAATCTGTGCAGTTTTTCTGCCTATTCTGCCATCTTACCAGATCTTCCTGGATATCCAGTTTTGCCAGCACCATTTATTAAGCATTCTTTTCCCCATTTAATGGATTTTGGCCCTTTGTCAAAGATCAGCTGACCATAGGTCGATGATCTATTTCTGGGTTCTCAATTCTATTACATTGGTCTGTGTGTCTGTCATTATATGAATACCATGTCCTGGTCTTTTTTATGTTATTGAGTTTTATTCCACATTTTCTCCCAATTTTGATCCCTTTCTAGGTGGTTGGCAGTGGTATTTGGGTACCATCTAGTTCTGGTCTGAGAGTCGTGAAGGCTGAGGTCCGTTAGTACCTTGGGCTAATTGTTTCAATGAGTCTTTAATTTTCTTTACTATTCTTTGCTTCAGATGAGAAGTAGATCACCACACTTTTCTTCTGAGGTGTCTTTTCGTAGATTCACACCTCTAAACTTTCAGTTATTAGTGAATGCATTAACCATTTACACCACCCTGAGTAAGAGATTCCCTGGCCATACCTGAAGGAGCCCTGGTGGTACAGTGATGAAGTGCTCAGTTGCTAACCTAAAAGTTGGCCATTCTAACTACCAGCTTTTCCATGTAAGAAAGATGTGGCAGTCTGCTTCCATAATGATTACCAAAAATCCAAACCCAGTGCTGTCAAGTCGATTCTGACTCAGAGTGACCTTGGAGGAAAGAGTAGAACTGCCCCATAAGATTTCCAATACTGTAAATCCTTATGGAAGCAGACTGTCATATCTTTGTCCCATGGCACGACTGGAGGATTCAAACCGCTGACCTTCTGGTTCGCTGCTGAGAGCTTAACCGTTGTAACACCAGCACGCTGGCTGTAAAGATTACCACCCTAGAAACCTTTGGGACAGTTTTGCTTTACCTACAGGGTTGCTGTGAGTTGAAATCATTTCAACAGCCATGAGATTTTGGCCATATCCAGCTATTGTTAATTGTTGTCGACTTGGCTCTGACTCATGACAATCTTACGTATAACAGAACCAAACATAGCCTGGTCCTGTGCCAGCCTCACAATTGTTGTTATGTTTGAGCCCATTGTTGTAGCCTCGGTGTCAGTCCATCTCATGGAGGATTTCCCTTGTTTTTGCTTTACAGGAAAACCTTTTCTAGCAATTGGTGTTTACTGATGATGAGTTCAAATTAACCAAGACAAAGTTTTGCCATCTTTGCTTCTAAGGAGCATTCTGGCTGTACTTCCTTCAAAATAGATTTGTTTGTTGTGGCAGTCTAGGGTATTCATTATTTTTTACCACAACACTACAATTCAAATGAATGAATTTTCCTTTGATATTGTCCATTTACACATGCATATGAGGTGACTGGAGCTCTGGTGGTGCAGTGCCTAAGGCACTTGACTGCTAACCAGAAGGCTGGTGGTTCAAACCCACCAGCCACTCCTCGGAAGGAAGGTTGGGCAATCTACTTCCGTAGTGATACTGCCTCGGAAACCCAAGGGGGGGTTGCTATGAGTCAGGTCTGACTCAGGGCACATAACAACAACAACTAACAATGAGGTGACTGAGGCCTGGATATAGAGCACTTTAGCTATCAAAGTGAGTTCTTTGTTTTTTTAAACTCTTAGGTGCTTTGCAGCAGATTTCCCCAATGGTGTTAAAATCCACTAATTAATTGCAGGCTGCTAGCTCTGTTTTCAGCATTGCCCTGGGGCATTAATTGCTCTTCAAATTTATAAAATAAAATTGTGGCTCCTTTGAAGGAATTGTTTCAGAGGACAGTGTTTGATACTTGGTCTGATCCCAAGAGGGCCCCTTTCACCTATGGTTACTCCCCAATTTTCTCTTGCAAACTAGCTAGCCTACAGTCTAGGCTGTATCTTCATTAAATCGGTAAATCTCCTCTCAGTTGCTTTTAACCATAAACGCCTCTGTTCTTAAGAGTCCCTTTGGTTTGAGCTTCTCCATACGCTGTTGCAAATGCCTTCACTTCCTTTGAAATGAGATTAGGAGCTATCTGTTTTATGGCCTGCTTTTCATCCCAGGCAAAATCTCTGACCCAGGGCTCTGGAGCTGGGGTATGGACAATGTCAGATTTCTTTCTGAGTGATACACCCACTGTAGGAGCTGAGAGCTTGGTGAAGGGGTGGCAGCAGCATGAGGTTCTTTTGGCTTGTCTTTCCTGGTGTGGAATTATGGCTTCATAAGGCAAGGGTAGGGAGCTCTGGTAGCATGGTGCTTAAGGCACTTGACTGCTAACCAGAAGGCTGGCGGTTCAAACCCACCAGCCACTCCTCGGAAGGAAGGTTGGGCAATCCTACTTCTGTAGTGATAGCACCTCGGAAACCCAAGGAGGGGTCGCTATGAGTCGGGGCCGACTCGAGGGCAAATAACAACAACAACAACAAGGCAAGGGTAATGGGGCCCTAGTAATCTCAGCATGCTATACCTAAAGTAGGGCTTCTGTTCCACATATGAGGTTGGGTTGAAGAAAGGAGCCCCACCTCTTGACTGTACTTTCTAAGGACTCGGCTTCAGCAAAGAGTAGTTTGAGATAGGATGAGAAATGGTGAAGTCCTGCTCCTCCAGCAATGCAAAATGCAGTGCACTGGCGTTGAGTCGGATCTAACTCATAGTTGACCCCTCCTTAGGTTTCTGAGGTGGTATCACTGTGGACAGAAATAGATTGCCCTTCTGAGGAGTGGCTGGTGGGTTTGAACCACCAGCCTTCTGGTTAGTAGTCATACACCTTAGGCACTGGGCCACCAGAACCCTTCTCTGAGTTGGAAAGAGAGGGAGCCCTGTGTTCCCACCTGCCTCAGTCTGCACTGGAATCTCTGCCTTGCTGATTTGGGAGGTGGAAGGAAGGTGCTACTCGTGGTTCAAATACAGACTCATGACTTCCTTACTGAATTCTTACGGTTTACTTGACTAGATACTGCACTTGCTTTTCCCCTTAAGTCTAATTTTAGAGGCTTTACTATTTTTTAAAAAATAATTTTCAACTATTTCACTTGGGAGTGAATTAGCAGAGCTCCTCACAGTATTATCCTGGAAGTTGACCTCTCAGGATTCTTTTTTTCCTTTCAATAATAAAAACATTTTTTTGTTTGTTTTAATTTGTGTGTTGATGCAGATCATTGTAGTTAATTTATTTTCAATGCTGTATACTATTCTGCCATTACTGTATAATGTCCTATTGTATGAATTACTGTATAATGTCCTATTGTATGAATAAAATAGCTTATTTAGTTATTTCTCTCCTTAGGGATAATTATGTTGCTTCTACTCTTTTATTACAAACAGTGATGCAAGGTACATTCTTGTATATATCTCTTTGTGTATGTGTGCAAAGCTTCTCTAGGGCAAACACCTAAAAGCAGAATTTCTAGGTTATCAGATGTTATGGCAACTTTACTTAGTATTTCCAAATTGCCTTCTGAAGTGTTTGCATGATTTTATACTCCCACCATTCTTAACAATAGCTAGTTTTATTAACTTAATAATTTTTCCAATTCTGATTAGACTGAAAGGATCTCATTCTTTTATTAATTTGTGTTTTTCTTTCTTTTTTTTGTTTTCATTATGACTGAGATTGGGCCACTTTCATGTTTATTGACACTACTTATTTCCTATTTCGGAAATAGCTTATACCCTTTGCTTATTTTTCTATTGTTTATTTGGTTGGGAGGTGTGTGTATGGATTAATTTGCAGGTAATCTTTTTATATTCTTGTACAGATCCGTTGTTGGTTATATGGTTCTCTTCCAATTTTTGATACATGTACAAATAATGCATGACTCAAACTAGGACAATAGAATTTTTTCTCTGAGAATATGAAAGAAGCTTAAAATAGACAGGTATATGAGTTGAACATTTACTTCAAGTAGATACACTCCTTGGAGAGAACAATCATGGGAGAAAGAAGGGCTGCTTATGCACAGGGAGATAGCTCAGGGGGCAGGAATACATGGAGGGATGGATACAGGGAAGAGGTAACTATGGGGAGGATGTGGGAGGGGAGCTGTTGCATTGTGGTAAACTGTGGTCAATGTCATGAGACAAAGTATATGTAAACTGCTGTATGGAAAGTAAATTTGCTCTGTAAACCTTCACCCAAATCACAATAAAAAAAAGAAGAAAGAAGCTTAAAATATAGTTATGTTTGTGGGTAGATCCTGGAGAAAAGATCCAGGTTTCCTTCTGAAATCCTCAGAGATGCCCTGGTTCTTTTACTTTCAATGTTAATTCTTCCTTTGATTCCGTGAAATACCCGATTCTCTCAATATTATTATGGTGCTATCTAGGCGCTCTGGTAGTGTAGTGCCTAAGGCACTTGACTGCTAACCAGAAGGCTGGAGGTTCAAACCCACCAGCCACTCCTCGGAAGGAAGATGGGGCAATCTACCTCCATAGTGATATGCCTTGGAAACCCAAGGAGGGGTCGCTATGAGTCGGGGCCGACTCGATGGCACATAACAACAACAACAACAATCTGGAGTCGATTTTTGTTGCTTCTAACCACAAGAACAATTTAAAAAATATTTTTAATACAACTCTCAAATTTCTGGCATGGTTAATTGGTCTGATAGTAGTTCCATTCACCAAAATAAGAATTAGAGGAGAGAAATCCAGGAACAAGGTTTGAGATCATGTTGAGTTGTGCTGTATGTGGAATACTCAAGGAAAAATGCAAGGTCTGAGAAGGAAAAAGGACTAAGAACAGAACCCTGTTGTTAGGTGCTATTGGGTCGATTCCAACTTATAGCGACCCTGTAAGACAGAGTGGAACTGTCCTGTAAGATTCCCTAGGCTATATTCTTGACAGATTGCCAGGTCTTTTATCCCATGGAGCTGCTGGTGGGTTTGAACCACCAGCCTTTTGGTTAGCAGCCAGATGCTTAACAATTGCACCACCAATCCTTACAGGATAGAAATAGGAAGCGATAAAGAGATGTGAGATAGGAGATAAGGTAGCTAGAGCTTTGTCACTTCATGGGATCAAGGATTTTGTAGACTTGATACATTTTTAAACCTTTTTCCTTACCTATGGGGCAATCTACTTCCGCAGTGATACTGCCTCAGAAACCCAAGGAGGGGTCGCTATGAGTCAGGTCTGATTTGACGGTACATAACAACAACAACAACATATGATAAATAAGGTTCACTGTAGTAAAATCATTCATACATCCTAGTAGAAAATAAGTTTTGTTTTTTAGTTTCCTAAATACATTTCAGACCATTATTAAATGTGATTTTTTATTTTTATTTATTATTATTTTTTAAAAATCTTCATTTCCAGCAGTATGTAGCTTTGTTTGGTCTTTGGCAATTAAGAGGTATCATTAATTGTATATACCCCCCCTTTTAATTTACAGGAAAATAAGAACTTGGCCTTTCTATTTTAAATTGCAAAAAGAAAAAAAAATACAGGAGTGTATTCTGCAAGGAAGTGTTGTATGGAAAATTGTGTTTTAAGACCTACTGTAGATCTATGTCGGTGTCTGTGAAAGAGAGGATAATTAGTGCCTGCACTCTCAGTCATATCAGACTAAAAGTAATGGGGTGTAAGAAATGGTTCATTAGGCTCTTTCAAGTACTTTTACTGTGTCCATACTATTTATACCAGCAGGAAAAAAAAAATCTGTCTTTAAAATCAAGTCAAAGCATTAGCCTGAGATTCTTCACTATGAGAAATAACATTGAGTAATGATCCTTTAAAGTCAAATGAAAAAATGTACATAAAAACCTACAGTGTTTATTGGCTTTTATGTCACCCATGCTGAACGCTTACAAAGTCTGACCTCCTCCCTTCTTGACTGCTGGCTCCATAGCTAATGTGCTTCTAGGAGTTTGGGGTGGATGAAGAGGTGGTGAGATCAGACACCAGTTTGCTAATCACAATTACTGTCCACACAGAGATTTTGATTGAACAGTAACTTTGTTGCAAAGTATCTTCTTAGTTGGGGTGGGATGAGGAGTAGTTGAGGGAAGCAAGCAATAATGAGGCCAACGTTCTTTCTCTTAGAAAAATTACCTGTGGTGTTAGGTATGGAAATTGGGCCAATTAGCAGAGCTTACAGTGTCTGCCCATAAATTTGTTCAAATGCTGCTTAGAGAGGTGTTGAGGCCAAGTTATTGGGAAGGAGAAATAGCGTGTTTGATGCTGCCTGGCTTGCATCTAGTTCTGATGGAAATTTATGAAATCAGTCTCTGTTAATCCTCTATACCTTTACGTCCTCCCCTGTCCTGTAAAACTGATGAGATGTACTTCTTAACTTTGGAGTCAGTGCTGGGCAGGTATTAAGAGCTTGTCTTAGGCTGGGTTCTGTAGAGAAGCAAAACCAGTGATCTATATCTATATCTATATCTATATATGTATGTACAGGAGCTCTGGTAGCATAGTGCCTAAGGCACTTGACTGCTAACCAGAAGGGTGGAGCTTCAAACCCACCAGCCACTCCTCGGAAGGAAGATGGGGCAATCTACTTCCATAGTGATACTACCTGGGAAACCCAAGGAGGGGTCACTATGAGTTGGGTTCAACTTGATGGCACATAACAACAATAACATATATACACACGCACACACACACACACACACAGGAGAAGAAGGAGAGAGATAAGGGAAAGGGAGAGATATTGGAGAGATATTTATCTTAAGGAAATAACTCATGCTGTTGTAGACGCTGGCAAGTCTCAAGTTCATAGATCAGACATCAGGCTGGAGGCTTTTCCTGACTCACATGAATCCAAGATTGACAGATAAGATGGCAGGCATTTGATTCACAGGCTGCAAAGGCACCAGTCCCAAGATCAGTAGGCAATACAGCAGGCTACTGTATTGCTCAAGTCTAAGAACTGGAGGTCAGATGATGATGAGCCAGATATAGGATCCAGATTGAGTTAAAAGCCAGGAAGCTTTGCCAGGATATCAATATATATTAGAAGCAAGCCACACCCCTGAGGAAATTCCCTTTCAACTGATGAGTTCCTTATAGTAGATCTTATCATGGAGGTGATTACATTATATCACATCTCATCATGAGGGATGACAACATCATAACTGCTAAACCACTGAGAATCATGGCCCAACCAAGCTGACACACCTTAACTATCACAGAGCTGTAGTTGGAATTCTGTACCTGCAGGTAGAAAACTTCCTTAGCATTTGGAAAGAAGTAGGAGGCTGTATAAAGAGTTACTTGGTCTACCAATCTGTTAGGTTTGGAAGATCTACCAAAGTTAGCAACTTGGGATAAGCTGCATATTGATTCTTCTGTGAGTCCTTTCTGCATGTTTAGAGATAGGGACAGAGTTACTTACAATTACTGTATTGAGTGGGACCTATGAGTATTCTGGAAATGTTCTGAAAGTTTCATCAAATCTTTCAGTAGTAATAGACATGTGTAGTACTCGGTTTATGCCTGGTTTAGTCTTTTAAGATCCCCATTAGTTTCTGGACCCCCTATGCCATGCAGGTAGCTGGGCAAAAGTAGTGAAAACTGCTTTATCCTGGACAGGAAAAGACCTTTGACTGAGGAGAGTGATATGTCTGAATGGTGTCTCTGTGGCACCAAGTATGGCTACACAGTAAGTAAATCGTTTCTGGTTTGATTGGTGTGATAGGAGAGGATGATTAGTAGAGTGGAAGATAAAGCATAGGAAACACATAGGAGCTCCACACTCCTTTCTGCACACAGCAGAGATTCTGTTTTATACATGACTTTAGGACTTTAGGACTGGATTGATGGAATGAAATACTCTATGAAAATCAAATACCATGGTTACTTAAAAGCTTAGTTGCCAATTTTGGCCAAATAAATGCCAAGTAATTCGATTGAGGAATTATTTAATGAAACTAAGAAACATTGCCTTGATTCAAATAGTTATTTCTAAAATGGTAAAATATCAGGATAGTGGGGAAGATGTTTCTTGATAGGTAAAATTTTTAAAACTTTTGATGACTGCCTCTTACTTACTCTTCTTAACACTGGTCATGTTTTCATTTAGTCAGGAAATTAGGAAATGTTTAGGTAAAAAATGTCACTGGTAAATATCTCCGTATCATTCTGTTGTTGTTAGGTGCTGTTGAGTTGGCTCTGACTCATAGTGACCCTGTGTAAAACAGAAGGAAACACTGCCTGGTCCTGCATCAGCCTCACAATCCTTGCTATACCTGAGCCCATCGTTACAGCCACTATGTCAATCCATCTCGTTGAGGGCCTTGCCCTTTTTCACTGACTCTCCACTTTACCAAGCATGATACCCATCTCTAGGGAGTGGTCCCTTCTAACAACATGACCAAAGTAGGTGAAACAAGTCTGGTCATTCTCGCCTCCATGGGGCATTCCAGCTGCACTTCTGGGACAGATCTGTTAGTTCTTCTGGCAGTCCATGGTATTTTCAGTCTTCTTTGCCAACACCACAACTCTAAAAGCAGCAACTCTTCTTTGGGCTTTCTTCTTATTTATTTATTTTCACCTAACCATTTCCTAAATCATTCAGTACAACTTATTAAATACTAACCAAACCAAACTTGAATTGGTCAGTGTCCAACTATTTCAGGAAGTAGCATATGATCAAGAACCAATGGTATTGAAGGAAGAAGTCCAACCTGCACTGAAGGAACAGGTGAAAAATGAGGCTCTAGGAATTGATGGAATACCCATTGAGATGTTTCAACAAATGGATGCAGCGCTAGAGGTGCTTCCTTGTTTATGCCAAGACATTTGGAAGACAGCTACTTGGCCAATTGGCTGGAAGAGATTGATATTTGTGCCCGTTCCAAGGAAAGGTGTTCCAACAGAATGTAGAAATTATTGAAGCATATCATTAATGTCACACATGAGTAAAATCTTACTGAAAATAATTTACAAAATGGTTGCAACAGTATATTGACAGGGAACTTCAAGAAATTCAAGCTGGATTCAGAAGAGGACGTGGAATGAGGGATATCATTGCTGATGTCAGATGGGTCTTGGCTGAAAGCAAAGAATACCAGAAAGATGTCTACCTGGGTTTTATTGACTATGCACAGGCATTTGATAGTGTGGAGCATAACAAATGATGGATAATGTTGTGAAGAATGGGAATTCCAGGATACTTAATTTTTCTCATGGGGAGCCTGTACATAGACCTAGAGGCTGTGAACAGAACAAGGGGATACTGCATGGTTTAAAATGAAGAAAGGTGTGCATCCAGGTTGTATCCTTACACCACACTTATTCAAGTGGTGAAAGGATACAACCTGGATTCACACCTATTATATGCCGAGCAAATAATCTGAGAAGCTGGACTATATGAAGAAGAATAGGGCATTAGGATTGGAAGAAGAACTGTTAACAACCTGCAAAGTGCAGATGACACAAGCTTGCTTGCTGAAAATGAGGATGACTTGAAGCACTTACTGATGATGATCAAAAACTATTGATGAAAATCAAAGATTACAGTCTTCAGAATGGATTATACCACAACACAAAAAACTCCCAAAATCCTCACAACTGAACCAACAAGCAACAACATGATAAACAGAAAAAATTAAAGCTGTCAGAGATTTCATTTCACTTGCATCCACAATCAACATCCATGGAAGCAGCAGTCAGGAGATCAGACATTGTATTGCAATGGGAAATCTGCAAAAGACTTCTTTCAAGTGTTGAGAAGCAAAGTTGTCACTTTTAAAACTAAAGTGCACCTGACCCAAGCCATGGTATTTTCAATCGCCTTTTATGCTTGTGAAAACTGGACAGTGAATAAGGAAGGCTGAAGAAGAGTTGATGCCTTTGAATTGTGGTGTTTGTGAAGAATACTGAAAATACCATGGACTTCCAGAAGAATGAACAAATCTGTTTTGGAAGAAGTGCACTGGAATGGTCTTTAGAATCAAGAATGACCAAACTTTGTCTCACCTCCTTTGGTCATGTTGTTACAAGGGACCATTCCCTGGAGAAGTATACCATGCTTGGTAAAGTAGAGAATCGGCAAAAAATGGGAAGACTCTCAATAAGATGGATTCACACAATGGTTGCAACAGTAGGCTGAAGCATAGCAAGAATTGTAAGGATGGAACAGGTGTGGGCACTGTTTCATTCTGTTGGGTAGCTTTGAGTTGGAGCCAACACAATGGCACCTAAAACAACAACAAACCAAACTTAGTGCCGTCAAGTCAATTCTAACTCATGGTGACCTCAGTGGATTTTCAAGGCTGTAAATCCTTATAGAAGCAGATTGCCTCATCTTTCTTCCATGGAGCAGCTCGTAAGTTCAAACCACTGACCTTTTGGTTGGCCTTCACCATTGCACCACCAGAACTCCTCATTTATTAGAAACTAGGAGTTCCAAATTAGATGAAAAGTCCACAATATATGTGACTGGGGTTTTAAAAGCTGTGAGAAGCTATCTATGGTGCAACTATTAGTCTCTGCCCAGAAGAGTGAAGAAAATCAAAGATGCAAAGGAACAATTAGTCCAGAGGACTAATGGGCCACACAAACCTCAGCCTTCATGACCCTGTGAGCAGAAGAACTGGTGCCTGGCTATCACAGCTGACTAGTTCTAAAGGGGATCACAATAGGAGATCCTGGATTGTGTGGGAAAAAAATGTGGAAGAAAATTCAAAATAATAAAAAGACCAAGCTTGCTAATGTGATAGAGACTCATGGAACTCCTGAGTCTATGGCACTTAGACACCCTTCCAGCCTGGAACTGAACTCACCCCTGTGGCTCTACTTTTGGCCAGACAATAGACAGGCATTTGACTGCTAACCAGAAGGCTGGCAGTTCAAACCCACTGGCCACTCCTTGAAAGGAAGTTTGGGCAATCTATTACTGTAGTGATACTGCCTCAGAAACCCAAAAAGGGGTCACTATGAGTTGGATCCGACTCGATAACATTGAGTTTGTTTTTTGGTTTTATAAGGTGAACAGTAACACCAGGGATGTGTATAGTCCTTAGAATAATCAACTATATGAAAGGCAGGGTTTGCCCAGGGATAATGCCCAGAAACAGGAAGTGATAGGAAAGAAGGACAAATGGAAAAGGTAAACATGGGGAGGAAGTGGAAAGAGTGCTGTTACATTGTGGGTATTGCTGTCAATATCACAAAGCAAAATGTGTATGAATTGTTGAATGGAAAACCAATTTTCTCTGTAAACTTTCATCCAAATCACAATAAAAAAGTGAAAAAAGAAAAAAAGAATCCATAACATTAAACAAAGAAAGAAAACTCCTTTGAACTGGTAAGATTTTTTAGAATTACAGCTTTGTGAAGCAGCTACAATTACTAAATACTTGTGACAACTTATTTATTGCCATTAATTCACAAAACTAGAGTGGACACATGTTTGGGAAGAAAAAAAAAAAGAACATAAAATTTGAAGTCAAAGGACCTGGATTCACATTTCAGTATTACAGTATTACCTCTTCTACCTGTGTCTCTTAATTTCTGAGTACTTCATTCATCTTGAAATGGGTAGAATTGTATCTACATTATAGTTACTGTGAACATTAAAAGAATTTATGGATCTTACAATGGAAGTCCATTATTAGTTCTATAGTTCTGTCAAGGAGTAATAGGAATACTGGTTGTTATTATTATTAAGCTATGCTTATAAAGTGAATGTTCTCACCCCTTTTCAGCCTATCTTCCTTGACAGTTTTCCATACTCTGAAATTTTAGTATTTATTTCATCCCAATGACACTAACCCACTAAGCCTAGAGAAACTTGGTTTTTAGCCCTTCCATAGTTGTTTGCATAATTGTGTGGCTCAAAAGCCTAGCATTTTTCTTGTTTATTCAGTCACTAAGAATGCAAATATTAACCTAATTTCTACCATTGAAAAGCCACTTTTCTCCCTTTCCCTGAGAATTGGGACTTAAACACATTAACAGCAATTAGTACTTGAGCCAAGAATTCAGGTTTTGATCAAAACTATGGTTGACATTTGCTCCTGGAAGAGGGAGTGAAAAATGGTCCATAAAGTTTCTATTAGGTTCAAAAGCAGCAACATCTGCTCTACAAAGCTTCAGGGTCTACCATGGAAGGAAGAGAGTGCTGTCTGCAAGCTAAGAACCCAGTTAGCAGTCGACTCTGCAGTCATCCTAGTTTGGCATAAAAATATTTAAGGAGACCATCATTTCTAGGGAAAACTGGGTAAAGCCCTGTAAAGCAAGATATGGGCCCAGTATTAGGCTTACAAGTGGCTGAGGAAATGTGGAAATGCAGTCACTTTAAAGTTCTGCCAAACGTGTTTATTTGATAAATGTTATTCTAATTTCTCTTCTTCCTTTTTTTTCCCCTCCCATCACGAATAATTGTATACTTTGGTGTAGAAGTTTGTATCCTTTAATAATTTAGTTCTGTTTTACTAAGACATTAGATAGAATCACTTTGGGTATTATCAGGCTATTAAAAAAAAAAAACCAAACTTTTCCAACTAACACCGTAGTTCTCTGTTTCATGAGTTTCCACCCCACACCCCACCCCCAAAAATTTTAGGGGAATTTCAGACCATTTTGCAATTAGTTAAGGATTATATTTCCTTATTTTTATTAATTTTATGTAAAGTGGGATTTATCAGTGGTGCATTCATTGACACTGACTTCAATTTATTCTGATGAAACTGACTGACATCTGTGAGTGCTGTTCATCAGTCTTAATTTAAACCATTCTTAATTGCATTAAATGTAAATTAAGACATTCAATTTCAGCTATTATTTTTCATAAAACACTGTGAACTGAGTTTTAGTGGGTCATGAGTTCTTACATTCAAGATAAATAGGATAAATTCAAAACTTACCGTTGATGCTCATATTTCACCCTTTGTCGACTATTTCTTTTGTTGCTTACTAAATTGGAATAATTAATTTGCTCTCTGAAGGGACGGATGGCTAAGGAAGATGTAGTTGAAGTTTTTAACAAATGATTTTATCATTTTAGAAGCTTGCCTATTTCCCAAATATTTTAAATATGTAGTTTAAAACACTCTTAATTAGCTATCTATCTAAATCAAATGATAATTGAAATAAAACGTGTCAAACTAAGTGTTCTGATCTAGACTAATGCCTTTAAGTCCTTGGGTTTTAAGAATCTAGGATTATATATGTATTTTAAAATGGCTTAGCTATGCTAATATAAAATTTCAAAACTATGGCTTAGATATACTAATGTAAAAATAAGCAACATTTGTAATATAATACTACATATTACATGACATAAACCTATTGTTGTCCAGTTGACTTCTGACTCATAGCAACCCTGTAGGACAGAGTAGCAATGTCCCATAGGATTTCCAAGGCTGTAGTCTTTGTGAAAGCAGACTGCTACATCTTTCTTCCATGGAACTTCTGGTGAGTTTGAACTGCTAACCTTTAGGTTAGCAACCAAGTGCTTAACCACTGTACTGTTAGGGCTCCTCATGAAATAGTAAAATATAATCATTTCCCCCCTTCTTGAGGGGTGTTGCATTTTACATATAATTTATTCTGGTTTCATTTGTAAGCAACTGCCCCCCAACTCCTGTAATTCTCCCCATTGAATGAGAACAATCATCTGTTAATCATGTAATGATTAGAGTAATAATGGTAAGTATTAAAAGTAAATAATAATAGGCATTTGTATATCTTCTGTGAGAAAATATATAAATCCATGGTTAATATTCTTCACTAAAGAAAGATTCAAACAGTACAGCCCATGATGGAGAGCCTGAGAGAAATCAGGCCTAAGTGAAAATCACATTATTTAGCAAGTATTAATTTTCAACAGAATGAGCACCAAATAGCTGTGGCTGAGAGAGGATTTGCCTAGGTTCCCAAGGCTTATTTTTATCTAGGGAGGTATGGGAGCATTTTTATGGGTGGCGTTTTTGTTTCATTTGTTTATTTTTTAATAGACTTTATTTTTTATAGCAGTTTCAGGTTTATAGAAAAATTATACAGAAAATGCCAAGTTCCCCTATTTCTGCTTTATCCCTGAATACTGTCCTGTTATCAACATCTTCCATTCCTGTGGCTCATTTGATACAATTGATGTACCAATATTGATACATTAAAGTATCACTAAAGTCCACAGTGTATATTAGGGCTCACAGTTTGTGTTGTATAGCCTTATGGGTTTTAGCAACTGCACAGTCATACATCCACCATTACATTATCTCACAGAATAGTTTCACTGCCCTAAAAATGCCCTGTTCTCCACGAATCCATCCCTTTTCCCTACCTCTAAGCCTCTAGCAACCACTGATTTTTTTTTTTTGTTGTTGTTGTTATTTTAATCTTTAACTCAACCTACAAGACTACACATCAGGTTATTCTGAGAGGTAAAAAAGTTCTCAAGATTTCTGAATCTGCCCGTTTGCAGAAGTTATATTGTATTGTGCAGCCCTCTCCAGATATGTGGATTTATTTAAGAGAGCACTTTTTCCCCTATTTACCTATCAGATGATGAGAGGGTTCTTTAGATAACAAACCAGCTAGAACTTTGCCATGTCATTAAGCACCTTTGCTTTCTGAATAAAAGTTGGTCAACAAAAAGAGGGAAACTGTCACCCTTGCCTTGGTTTCTCATGTAGTAAAATTTTATATGACTATTATATACGACATTTACATTCCCATGTCAGTTCAACTGATGGAGAATGAAGTGCTACAGTAAGTCTGGAGATGAGTAGTGATGCAATCATCCTACTAGTTTCTTGCTATTAATATATGTCTCTTACTCATTTTTAAAGATAGCATAAGTGAGAGTACTGAATATAAATGGCTTTTGTAAGTCATTCAGGTCAGTGGAGCATGTCATTGTTTGCAACCTGAGTTCCATGAGAGCCCTGGCTGGTTGATAGGCAAACCTTATATTTTTCTGATAAATGAAAAACACAAACAATATTCTGGATGTTTAATGGGTATTATAAAATAATACAAGATAAGATAAGTTTGCAAAGATAGAACTAGTTGCATGTACCAAATAGTGTGACCTTAGTGTATCATCACTAGACTACATAAAACCCGTATAGAAAAGAATTGCATAATTTATTTTTCCAGATGTAACATTAACAAACATTTTATTATGATTTATTTTTTGGCTCCTTGAACGATGAAGTAAGTTCTTTAGTATTAGCATTGCTAATGATTTTAATGAGGCATTAAAATGTTGCAGTATAGTAGAAACATTTTTCTTTTTTTAAAACATTATTTCATTAATATTTCACAGGAATTTTAATTTTAAATTGATGAAAGAACCTGAAAACATAATCCACCAAATGTCAAAATGAATAGTGGGAAACAACCAGAGAAAGGCAGGACACAGTGACACATTGAGGTCTGATGAGATGCCCTGCACTGGAAACACTCCATGGCATTACAGTCTGTTATTGCTGAAATGAACACAAAACAATTTTATCTTCTGTTTTTTTTTTTTTTTTTTGCCATGGCTCACAGAAATCCAGTACACATAGTATATACTGTATACTGTTTATACTTCCAGATTAGGGATGGAGAAAGCCAAATGCACACAGGAGCTTTTCTGGAAGAGGATAGTCTGTTGATTGACTTCTGTATTAGAGTAACCTTCTTAGTTGGATATTTACAATTTGAGTCCTTTCTGCTACATACTGTTTAATAATTTCCAGTATTCTCATGGTGTCTTAGTATGCAGAGTGCTTTTAAGGTTATTATGTCATTTAATCCTCACTTGTGAACTATGTGAAATATAAGGAAAATGATTTTGACCCTCAATTCATAATTCTTGTCAAAGAGTTGCTACTTAGATAACTTACAGTTACTACAAAGTGACACTGTTAAAAGTCTGTGAACCAGTAGAAATAGGGACAAGGGGTTTAGACCCCAGCTAACAGAGCTTGTGTATAAGCTGTGATCCCAGGAAGTTTAAACAGCAGATGAACCAAGGACTAAGAGACCTTTGCAGCTGTACGGTGGAAATCCTGGCACAAAGAACTGTTCTTGAATAAACCCTCCAATGTCACAGACAAAAATAGCCCTTGTCATGGTTTGGCCTCAGTAGCTGCTTGTTTTGCCTGGATCAGAGCATGGCAGAATCGTATACTTGCTGGACAGTGTCACTATCTTGTACATTCATTATCTATAAGCCTGATGCTGCCCTTAAGCAGCCTTCAAGGCTGTACTTTAAACCTCTAAACATCCTGTAAGTGAACACTTTTATCATCTCTTGCTTTAGAGGAAGTGTGTATTGGATCTTTAATGGTGTTAAGTTAGTATAAGCTGGTTTAGACTCAACTCACCTGGGGGTTGTAGAAAGAGGATGAGGAGGATGTGAATGATCTCTTGCTTATAGAACTGATCACAGGGATCTCCAATTCTTCTTTTCATACCTTAGGCAGTGATTTTCAAAGTGTAGTACATGGACCCTCCATTCCCCACCTTAGGGTGAGGGTGGGGTGAAAGGTTTCAGTAGGAGGTAGGTAAAGGGAGAGGGAAGGGGTACTTATTAAAATGCAGATTCTTGGGCTCAAACATTGAATCAGACTGTCTAGAGGCAACAGTGTGGGGGTATTTCTTTTAAACGGGATTCTTGAGTGATTCAGAATTGCATTAGTTCCTTGCCTTGGAACTAATGGGGAGAGAAAAAGTGTGTGTATGTGTGTGTGTTTATGTTTATGTTTTTGGATAACTGGTTTAGGGTACCTGTAGCACTTTTACTTCAGTAAACAATTAGTCTATGAACATGCCAGTTTATAAATGATTAAAAATATTTTTATTCATAAAGTATTTTTACTACTGTTTAGGACTGAGGGTTTTGTACTAACTCTGTGAATGTGAATGGTCACATAGTTCTGTGAGAATTAAGAGTGGTTCTTCTCCATTATGATAACATTAAGAAATAGGAGGACACCGAATTGTGCACATAATAGATAGACGACAGATGCTATTACCAACCAGTGTCTCTACAATACTGCATTGCCATTAACACCAAACACTAGGTTATTCAGATAAGCACATAAACACCTGAGATGATCAGACGGGGGTCAGTGAACAGAAATATACTCTAGACCAAGGATAGATTCAGCTGAGACTAATCTTGCACAGACACCAGTGATACAAAATACCTGCAGTCCTTACAGAAACAATAGAAGAAAGACACAGAGTAATCTCTCACAGACAACCAGACACTATGGGAGAGAGATCCAATAGATCTACTGTCTCAGGACCATAGTACTGGGGGACACCAGTTTCAATTGGCACAACAAAATACATAAAAGCTTTGCTCCACATCCTACATTGGTGAGTAGTGACTGGGATCTTTAAAGCTTTCAAGCGGCTATCTAAGATGCAGCTAACGGTCTCCTAGCATCAGAAGTGAAGAAGAATGCAAAACAAAAACAAAACCAAAACAAAACAAAAGGGCATTTAGAAGCAATCAGCCCTAGGACACGATGGCCCTCAAGGCCAGAACTAGATGGTGCCTGGCTACTAATGCCAACCACTCAGAAAAGGATCAAATCTGAAGATCCTGGATAGAGTGGGAAGGAAAACGTGGAAGAAAATCCAAAAACTCAATAGTGACCAGAATTACTGGTCAGATGAAATCTGGTGAGACCCCCAATACTATGGCCCTGAAATACATTCTGTGCCTGGAATAAAACGCACCCCCAGGGGCGGGCTCTCAGCCTAATGATTAACAAGATGTATACACAGACCACTCAACCCAGGATGATGCACCCACATTAAATTAAAAAAAAAGAAAAAGAAAAAAGAGTGGTTCTTCTGTTTCAACCTGTGTAGAAGCTACCCATTTTGCAAATATATAGAAAATAGTTGGTCATAGTAGACAAGGTAGGAGTACAAATCTATCCTTCCTGATAATTCAATAAGATCTAGCCAAGAACTTTAGAAAGTATACAGAAAAAACTAAAAGCTGAAATGTAAACAAGTCTGTTACATTGTTTGTTAACTATTATGATAAAAGCATCATTGAAGGTGCGATGACTTAATACCTTCACTAAAATTAAATTTTAGTATTACCTTCACCAGCAGATTTCAATTTTTCATGCTATTCCCAAACTCCAAAGCATGAAGAATCTAGAGCTACTTTAAACCTGTTCCAGTAGAGGCACCAATAAGTATGTGGAAGCCAATATCAATGTAAATAGAGCAATGGAGTCTTTCTCTCTACCTCATTTGTTTTCAGCATTTTAATAGTACTCAGAATTTCAAATGTCTGGCCCAAGATGTGAAATCTGGCTCATGTACTACTGTATTGGACTCTCCTCTGAATGTTGGAACTTATTTTTTCCCCATTGACATGAACTGATAGAAGTGTCTTATTCCATCACATGGAGTGCCATTTAACTCCAGTGACTTCTGGTGCCCCTCAGATCATGCTGACTGTCAGGAAAACGAGGCTCCCAGGCCAAGACATGTGCACAGACTTTGATTACAGTCAACTCAGGTACCCTGAGGTATAACAGGTCTGTGTGTCAGAAGAAGTGTACAACATATAAATAGGATAGAGAACAAGTCACTTATTACTCTGACATAAACAAATTTTGATGTCATCTCTAGTTTCAAAAAGGTATTCTTTTAATTCCTATTTAATTCCACCCTGCCAAGTGAATATATACCAACATACACACAACAACAACAACAACTCAATTAACAAACCTTTTGTTAAAAAAAAAAAAAAAAGATAACAAAAGACCATAAATAATGAAAAGAAAACCCTCTAGTGAAATATTTGTCTTGTCTTGTCTTCTTTTGATATCCTCAAAATGGACAATTTGTTCAAGGTTGATTTTATTTGCATTTGACATAGTATTTTGTTAGGGCTCATCACTGTACCTAAGATGCATACATTAAGAGTCATCTAAAAAGTTAGTAGTATCTTTTTATTAGTATAATGATCTTAGAAGCATTTTTAAAATATTAAATATTTAAAAAGTATTCTATAAAGGCTCTCTGTTGTTGTTAACTGCTCTTGAGTTGGTCCCTGACTCATGAAGACTCCATACATAATGAGATCAGACGGTTGTGATCCCTAGGGTGATTTTCATCTGCTCATTTTCAAAAGTAGATCACCAGAACTTTCTTTCTAATCTTGGTCTAGAAGCTCCACTGAAACCTGTTCATCATCATAGCAACATGCAAGTCTCCACTGATAGATAGGTGGTGATACATTGGCCGGGAATTGAACCTGGATGTCCTGCACAGAAGGCGAAAATTCTACCACGTAACTACCACTGTACCCTAGAAAGACTCTTAGGAGTTTATAATGTAAATAAAGAGAGGTTCAGAGAGACCTAAAGAACATAAGTGAACAGAGAATAGGTGCCATTAAATAAACAGATAAAAAATAATAGAAAAGTACCTTCTGAACACTAGAGGGATAAACTAGATGGCCTCTCAGCCCCTTTCAGCACTAATGTTCTGTGATTCTGTGGTGTGGTGGTTAAAAGCATAAGCTTTGGAAACAGATTGCCTAGGTTTGAATTTCAGACTCTTCCATATGACAGCTGTATGAACTTGGTAAGTTATTTAACCTCTCTGTGTTTATTTCTTCATCTATATAATGAATTTTGTTAAAACCCTCATAGGGTTGTTGTGAGGATTATATGAATTTATATATATATATATATATATGTCTATTTTGGAAGGAAGATGGGGCAATCTACTTCCATAGTGATACTGCCTCGGAAACCCA
>NW_006921694.1:1655331-1663994 GCF_000298275.1 Orycteropus afer afer | reverse complement strand
GCTCACCAGAAGGCTGGTGGTTCAAACCCACCAGCCACTCCTCGGAAGGAAGGTTGGGCAATCCTACTTCCGTAGTGATACTGCCTTGGAAACTAAAGGAGGGGTCGCTATGAGTCGGGGCCGACTTGACGGCATATAACAACAACAACAACATTACATAGTAAACATTCAATGGATATTAATTAATTGTACTCTATTGAGCACTTGCAATATGCTTTGCATTTTTTGAGGTATTTTAGGTAGAAACATGGATTTTTTGACATAATTCTTCCATTTGTGACATTTACAGTCTATTTATGGAGAGAATATTTACACAAATGCAATTTGAAAAAAATTATGAAACAGCATGGTGCTAGCCTAAATCACAATAGGAGGCAAAGAAAGGAGGAAACATAGAGAAGTGGTATGATCAAAGAACACTTGTTGAGAAGGTGGCATGGAACTCAGTGGCCATGGGTTGATTTTTTTATATCCTGCAGGCATGTGGAACCTGAATAGTGGAGCACAAATCAAAAGTCAGGACCAGACACAAAGCTTTGGGTGTCACTGGCATAGAGTTGGTGGGTGAAGTTATTACAGTGAATATGCTCACTAAGGGGAATAAGTGTGGAAAGAGGAGAGATGAAAGTTAAGAGTGGAACCTTGTATGATACCTATCCACTAGGGAAAGAAGCAGTAAAAGGATTTCAGTTACAAAATAAAAATAAAAAACAAACCAAACTTACTGCCGTCTAATACAAGGAGTTAGGCTATTTCAAATGTCAGATGGTTGAACTGGAGGCTTCTGGAAGTTTTGAAAGTGATGATTGGTATCCATAAAGTGTTAATGAGTCATTGTGAAAGAATGCAAATTAATTATTAAACTGCTATTATAATTTGTTCATTGGGTCAGTACAAGGAGCTGAAGTTACAGAGGTGTGAAATAACATGGGGTCCCTTTTAGGAGATGGGTAAAGTTTCCAAAAGGAGACTGGAAGGGAAAAAGATCACTTACTACTATGTAATAGGTACAGTCTTTGTACTTGTATTAACTCATTTAATTTTTACAATTAAATTTAGACACAAAGTGATTAAATAGCTCACTCAGAGATGCACAATTAGGGAGAAGAGTAGTTGAGGTTGTAATAAAAACTTACTCTAAAAATTGTCCTTTTACAGGGCTTACTGAAATTTTTCAAATGAGCTGTCTCATGACTGGTGGCAGAAGAGAATGAATGCACACTAGGGGCTTTGAAACAGTTCAGTTGGAGTGGTACTTAAAAAAGTGGTCATATTTTCTCTTAAATTTTATATAAATGTTACATTTTGTTCTTAAGGTCAAAACAATGTTTTAAATAACTTCTCCACCCAAGAAGGTGTGTAAAGTTTCTCCAGTGGCTTCAGGTATTCCCTGTCATGATGCCTGGTACCTCCTGGGAGTGTGCAACATTATATCATAATTAGCTTTCAGTATTTGGTGAGTAGTAGGCATTCAGTAAATATTTGGTGGGTTATTATATGAAGGAAAGGGTCAGAAAAGGTAGTTGAAGATACTGAGAAGGCAATTAATTATATATGGGATGGTTTCAAACATTTCTAGGAAATGAAGGAGGTTTATATCCTGTGAATTACTCTGTAGTCAGTTGAGGGAATATAAAGATCTTATTAGAGATAGGAGGGAGTGGAATAATATGTGTATAGAAGGATTGGTTTGGTGAGCTTGACTGTGGAGTTGTCTTAGATAAGAATAAGGTCTTAGCATGTCTAACTGTTGGGAGGTAGAGTCAGAGAGAAATATCAGGAATTACTTCTAGAGGAGATAGCATTTGAGCTGAAGCTTGAAGGATGACTAATAAATGGCCCTTTGGCATGAATCACTCTCACCTAAACCACAGTGAATAACATAGATTTAGAAGGCAAAACTTGTTTGTGTTTGTTTTCTTTGCATATCTGGAATACCCTTCAGTGGTCAAGTTGCCTAGCCAAATGATACATAGGCCAAGATGTTATATTTTATCTCTAAATTAATCTTTCTGTAACAATTATAATACCATTTTGTGTTTTCTTATAAGGAAAAAGTTTGGACATATGCAATTTTCTGTTGAAGACATTATTAAGTAACAAAATTTATTAACAACTATAGTTGAACCAAAGGACATATCAACTGATTGTTAGTTCTCTGCCACCAAATGAAGATGTATTATGAGTATTTGTGTTAAATATTCCATTTTAACAGTGCAGATACATATTCATTAGCAGGCAGAATAACCTTAGAGTCTGTATGTTGCAAATGCTAGTTATTTTTGCCATGTCTGTGCAGGTTTTAAGACTTTACATTACCTCCTGCATGTAATCTCAGAGTCTGTCATTCACATGTAGAAAACTTGCCTCTCTATTTAGCTTGTGGTTGGTGAGAGATAGACATTTACAGGGCCCCTCTGCCCTTGAGCTGTTCCATTAGTGCATGGAAAGCACCTTGCAGCCTGTGACAAGCGCAGCAGATCGGCACTAAATAAAAAATCAGTGCCAGCCAGGGATCTAAGCCACCATGAAGGTCACAGCCATCAACTGCATGCCATCTCAATCCAAACAAAACACATTGGATACAGGGGGATTTTCACAACTCACAATAGGTGACAAACATGTCATGTTAAAGTAATCCTTAGCACTGAAACTGGGAACTGACCTCTTAAGTACTTTCGAGTATTTGCTAAAACTTTGGAAAAGCTGGGGTAATTTTTGCTAGTACTTTGCATTAGACAAAACAAACCCTCCATAGCAGTGTGTAATCAAAATTTTGATGAAGAAATTCTTTTTTTTGGGGGGGGGGGAGTCAAGTGGTATGTGGTCTTCATGTGTGTTTTTAAGAAACAATATCATCAGAAATTCATTTAAAAATTATTTGTTTTGAAAATTTTTACCATAGTTCCTTCCTTAAGAAATAAACAACTTGTGCTTTAAACCGCCTAGTTTTGCTTATTCTGAGAATTATAACTAGCATTAATATTAAGTAGGTGACATTAGGGCTAAATCTGACTTTAGTATAAGTTCATCTTCAGCAACTTCATTCAATTGAAGTTGGCAAATTTGAGTCTACATATTAATAGGATTTCTATACTGTTCACTGAAGGTTTTAAATAATATAACCATTGTTCAAATGTTGTGAATCAATCCTTTTTTCACCTCTAACTTAAAAATAGTAATAATGAGGAAAAATATATTAAAATTAAATTAAAGAGCTCTGGTGGCATAGTGTCTAAGGCATTTTGACTGCTAACCAGAAGGCTGGCAGTTCAAACCCACCAGCCACTCCTTGGAAGGACAGTTGGGCAATCTACTTCCATAGTGATACTGCCTTGGAAACCCAAAGAGGGGTTGCTATGAGTTGGATCTGATTTGATGGCACATAACAACAACAACAAATACCTACTTCATGTAAAGCATTTGGTTGCTAACCAGAAGGTTGGTGATTCACACTTACCAGCTGCTCCACAGGAAGAAGATGAGGCAATCTACTTCCATAAATATTTGTAGACTTGGAAACCCAATGGGGGTCGCTATAAATTGGAATCTATTGGATGGCAGTGGGTGGGTTTACCTACTTCATGCATTTTCTTTATTAGCATCCTGACAATTAATTGCCTAGATTAATAACATGCTATATATGTTGTGTTGTTGTTGTTTGCCATTGAGTCGGCCCCGACTCATAGTGACCCCTCCTTGGGTTTCCGAGACAGTATCACTATGGAAGTAGGAATGCTCAACCTTCCTTATCTAGTCAAATGAATTAAACCAGATTTTGCTAAATTTACTTGGGAAATGTTTCTGCTCTAACGTTAATGTGTTCTGAAGAGAACTGAATTATATCACACTACTATGGGAGGAGGAGCTCTGGTGGTGTAGTGCCTAAGGTATTTTGACTGCTAACCAGAAGGAACCCACCAGCCACTCCTCAGAAGGCAATCTACTCAGGTCCAACTTGACAGCAGTGGATACTATGGGAGGGGGGTGAAGCAAAAACTCAGTTTCTCTCCCTTTGATAGTATAACTGACAATGGGCTAACATAGAGATACATACATAAATTATTACCAAAATTAGCTTTTATGAATGATATTAAACACAAAAATGGATTCTGAGAACAGAGTGAAAATGACATTCTTTTACAATCTAATCAGATTGACAGTAACCAAGATTATTTTGAGAATATGCCATTTCAGAAACAATGTTTGGACTTAACTGTCTCTACCACTGAGTGAATTCTGTAGTTAATTTACAGTAGCTGGTGAAGTTTCAGAAAACTGAAATCAACAGTCCAGCAGAGTGTATGTAATGGAAGATCGCCATCTGCTGGTGAACCCTATCAAGTCCCTGTTTAATTAAGAAAACATAAGGCCATACCTGGGGAAGAAGTTTGTGGAAGCATTTTTCTTTTGAGAAACCTATTCTCATTAAAGTGACGTATCCCTTTGATATGCAGTATTCATTTTAAATTAACTTTATTACCAATTTCATGGAATCACTAGTCAGGAAAGCTTTGAAAGCAAATGGGCACAAAGGGCTTTTTTTTTTTTTTTTCTTTTTGCCAATTAACAAAGTTTTTGTATTCATCATTCATCAGTAGTCAGCCAGGGAATCTGTTCTATTTAAAAGCTCTGGCTTTTCACTTAATGCATCCCATCTGTTTCTGAAATAAATTGCAATAATCCGTGTTTAATTTTAATCAATGTATTACTAAATATGCAAATTATATTAAAAGCCATGGTTTGAAAAAGCTTTCATTTGTAAATATGGTAGCTTAAAACAGGAAGCATATCTAAAAGCCATTTAGCTACAGTAGCCTAACTTTAACACTGTAGCTGATTTATAAAGCAGATCACAAGTTGATCTTTCTCCCACATGGGGATATGTAAAACTGTTGCATATCAGATTTTGTTAACATCTGATGGGTTAGTGCTAACAGTGTAAGAGACACATACTTCAGCAACCATGTCTTTTACATTTAAATAAAGGTAATCTTATTCCAATCTACATCTTTCTAATTTTTTTTAAACACAACCTAACATATGAATTTGCGTGATTGGTGTATGAATCATGGTTAAAGCAATTTGAGCAAGCCTTTCAATCAATCTTACATTTTTAATGTCTAATTTACTTGTGATTTGCATAATTAATTGTGGAAGGGATCCTTTGGGAGTCCTCCTCTTTCCCCCTTTTTCTTTTCTTACCTTGGGTCTCATAACACTAACTAGACAGATTGGGAATGATACTGGAGTTCTTTCAGGCCTGCTAGATAACTTTGAGAAGGAGCTCTGGTGGCACAGTGCCTGAGGCATTAGACTGCTAACCAGAAGGTTGACGGCTCAAACCCACCAGCTGCTCCATGAAAGGAAGACAGGGCAATCTACTTCCCTAAAGATTTACTGCCTTGGAAACCCAATGGAGGTCACTGTGGATTGGAATCAACTTAATGGCAGTGGGTTTGGTTTTTTGGTTAGATGACTTTGACAACAATGCAACTCGATCTTTCTGGTCTTGTTGGACTAATGTATAAATTCTAAAATTTAAGACCGTTATCTGCAAAACAGTCCATTAACATGGCTAACACGGAATTTTATATATAGTTTACCAACCAATTAGCTTTCAAGGAGAGTTTTGGACTTCTTTCTACATACAGTTACATGAGTATATGGACATGTATGTAATTATGTTCATGTACTGAATTCTATCATTCATTAACTATTATAGCAGTTTGGGGACATTTCCTACCATGTAGTATAATAAATCGAATGGTAGAATTTTGCAAAACCAATGACTTAACCTTTATAGTGATTTCCCCAGTTCCAAAATGCATAATTGGAATAGATATACTGAGCAATTGCAGAATTCCCCCATTGGGTCTCTGACATGTGGAGTAAGGGCTATTACAGTAGGAAAAGCCAAGTGGAAGCCATTAGAATTGCCTCTACCTACACAAATAGTGACTCAAAAGCAGTACCGCATCCCGGAGGAGTTGCACAGATTGCTGCCACCATCAAGAACTTGAAAGATGCAGGGGTGGTGATTCCCACCACATGCCCATTTAATTCACCTACTTGGCCTGTACAAAAAGCAGATGGATCTTGGAGAATGACAGTAGATTATTGTACACTTAATCAGGTGGTGATTCCAGTTGCAGCTGCTGTTCCTGATGTGGTTTCATAGCTTGAGCAAATTAGTACATCTCCTGATATTTGGTATGCAGCTATTGATCTGACCAATGCCTTTTTCTCAATACCAATTTCAAAGGACCATCAGAAGCAGTTTGCCTTCAGCTGGCAATGCCAACAGTATACTTCCACAGTGCTTTCTCAGGGGTATATCAGCTCCTCAGCACTATGTTATAATTTAGTCCATAGAGATCTTGATCATCTTTCCCTTCTAAAAGATATCACCCTGGTCCATTATATTGATGATATTATGCTGATTGGACCTAGTGAGGAAGAAGTGTTGATGATTGGTGAGACATCTGTGTGCTAGCAGCTGGGAAATTAACCCAACAAAAATTCAGGCACCTTCTACCTCAGTGAAATTTCTTGGGGTTGAGTGGTGTGGGGCATGTTGAGATATTCCTACTAAAGCAAAGGATTGTTGTTGTTGTTGTATGTGTCATTGACTCATCTCTGATTCATAGTGACATTATTATTATAGAACCTTATTATATAACGAAACACTGCCCAGTCCTGTGCCAGCCTTACTATCCCTACTACACCCGAGCCCATCACTGCAGCCACCGTATCTGTCCATCTCATTGAGGGCCTTCTCCGCTTTCATTGACTCTCCACATTACCAAGCATGACATCCTTCTCCAGAGAGTGGTCCCTTCTGACAGCATGACCAAAGTAGGTGAGACGAAGTCTGGCCATTCTCTCTTCCAAGGAGCATTCTGGCTGCACTTCTTCCAGGACAGATTTGTTAGTCTTTTTAGCAGTCCATGGTACTTTCAGCATTCTTCATCAACACCACAACTCAAAAGCATCGACTCTTCTTCGATCTTCCTTATTCATTGTCAAGCTCTCACATGCATATGAGGCAATTGAAAATACCATGGCTTGTGTTAGGTTCATCCTCGTCTTCAGGGAGATATCTTTGCTCTTCAGTGCTTGAAAGAGGTCTTTTGTACCAGATTTGCCCAATGCAATATATCTTTTGATGTCTCGACTGCTGCTTCCATTGGTGTTGATTGTAGAACAAAGTAATAGGAAGTCTTTGCAACTTCAGTCTTTTCTCCATTTATCATGATGCTGCTTATTGGTCCAGTTGTGAGGATTTTTGTTTTCTTTATGTTGAGGTGTAATCCATACCATAGACTGTGGTCTTTAATTTTCATCAGTAAGTGCTTCAGGTCATCCTTACCTTCAGCAAGCAAAGTCGTGTCATCTGCATTTCACAGGTTGTTAGAGTCTTCCTCCAATCCTGATGCCATGTTCTTTTTCATATATTCCAGCTTCTCAGATTATTTTTTCAGCATACAGATTGAATAAGTATGGTGAAATGATACAACCCTGACACACTCCCTTCCTGATGTAAAACCATGCAGTATCCCCTTGTTGTGTTCAAATGACAGCCTCCTTGTCTGTGTACAGGTTCCTCATGAGTACAATTAAGTGTTCTGGAATTTCCATTCTCCTCAAAGTTATCCATAATTTGTTATGATCCACACAATTGAATGCCTTTGCATAGTCAGTAAAACATAAGTAAACATCTTTCTGGTATTCTTTGCTTTAAGCTAAGATCCATCTGACATCAGCGATGATATCCCTCACTCTACATCCCCTTCTGAATCTAGCTTGCATTTCTGAAAGTTCTCTGTCAATATGTGCTGCAGCCATTTTTGAATTATCTTCAGTAAGATTTTATTTGCATGTGATATCAGTGATAGTGTTCAATAACTTCCACATTGTGTGGGATCACTTTTCTTTGGAATGAGTACAAATATGGATATCTTCTAGTCAGTTGGCCAGTATATGCCAAATCTCTTGGCATACATGAATGAGTGCCTCCAGTGGGACATCTGTTTGTTGAAATATCCTAATGGGTCAATTCCAGGAGCCTTGTTTTTTTTTTTGCCAATTCCTTCAGTGCAGCTTTGACTTCTTCCTTCAGTGCCACTGGTTCTTGATCATATGCCACCTCTTGAAATGGATGATCATGTATCAGTTGTTTTTGGTATAGTGACTCTGTGTATTCCTTTCATCTTCTTTTAATTTTTTTTAATTTTGGTTTGGGTGAAGATTTACAGAGCAAATTCACTTTCCATACAGCAGTTCACATATACTTTGTCTCATGTCATTGACCACAGTTTACCACAATGCACAATCCTCCCTCTTCCTCCCCATAGTTACCTCTTCCCAGTGTCAATACATCCATACACTTCTGCCCCTTAAGCTGTCTCCCTGTGCATAAGCAGCCCATCTTTCTCTCATGATTGTTTTCTCCAAGGAGTGTATTTACTTGAGGTAAATGTTCAACTCATGTGCCTGTATTTGTTTGGCTGGAAACCGCAAGTGTGGGTTCAATTCCAGACCTGAAGGGCAGCTAGGGTCCATAGTCTCAGTGGTTCCACCAGTCTCTATCAGACCAGCAAACCTGGTCCCCACTTTTTTTTTTTTCCTCCAAGTGATTTTGAGTTTTGTTCCACATTGTT
>NW_006921694.1:1647569-1653447 GCF_000298275.1 Orycteropus afer afer | reverse complement strand
ATAAGTTATTCCTCTTGATGGTATCCCACATGAACCTTAGGCCTTCTTCATTTTGTTTTGATTTTTTTTTTCTTATTGATCCCTTTCCAAAGAAGTATTCAGGTATTTGTCTTCAGTCTCATTAATTCTGTCTTCCATTGCATCAATTCTTCTCCTTTGCCCTTCCAATGCGTTATCTATTTCTGACAATTTAGTATTAGTCTTCTGGATTTCTATCTGTAGATTTAGAATCATTTCTAATTTTTCATTTAATTTGTCATTTTGTTCTTGTATTTTCTTCCAAAATTCTTCTATGTTTTTTTCTGTGTTTTCTTTGATCTGTCTCTCAATCCTTTGAAGATACCTAAAGAGAAATCTTTTGAATTCTTTATCAGAGAGTTCCAATGCTGCTTCTTCCTCAGAGATGTGTTCTGGTCTGTATTCTGCCTCCTTGTTTCTACCATTTTATCTTGCTTCTTTGTGTGGACTGTGATGGTCTGTTGTTTCTGAGGCATCATGGTGTTGTTGTATTTATATCTCTGTTAACTGTTTGTGAAGAGCAGCCAAGCGTGATTCAGGCTTTTCTTGGTGGTTTTTTATCATTGGCCTGTTGGTGGAGAAGGACGTAGTGGCTCTCGCTCTTGTCAGTCTTGCAGGTCCCGAGTGTCCTTGGGGTTGCTTCAAAGCAGATGTGTTCTTAAGCCCCAGGAATCTGCCAGAGCACTGTCTCTTTTAATATCCAAAATAGTCAAGCCGCTTTTTAAACTCTCAAAATGGCAGCGTCTTCCAGACTGGCAAAAGTCCAGAGCTCAGCCCATCTTTCTCTTCACCTTCTCCATTTGTTCCCCAGCCACCGTGCACAGTCCTCCGTGCAGTCTCTGGCTAGCAGGGTGCTTTTTGGGTTAATTCATAGGTCCTACCACCACTCGGGAATCTCCAAGCTCTCTGTGCTGTCAGGATTGCTTAGGCTCGCTGCCAGACTGCAGCTTCGTCTCCTTTTTTGGTGTTTTTATGCACATTCTTCTGTTAGTTGGGGTTTAATCCACTTGTATATCCTTCCCTTCAAGGCTCATGGGTCCAGGATTATCTTCTGTGTCTGTGTTAATTGGTTTCCCTTTTCTTTGTTGATGTGGGTCTGTGCAGTCTTTCTGCCTAGTCCGCCATCTTGCCGGATCTCCTTTCATCTTCTTTTGATGTTTCCTGCATTATTCAACATATTGCCCCTAGAATCTTTCAGTATTGCAATTCGAGGCTTTAATTTTTTCTTCAGTTCTTTCAGCTTGAGAAATGCCAAGAGTGTTCTTCCCTTTGATTTTTCCAACTCCAAATCTTGGCACATCACATTATATTAATTAACTTTGTCTTTTTGAGCTGCTCTTCAAAATCTTCTTTTCAGCTCTTTTGTCCTATTGATTCTCTCATTTGCTTTAGCTACTCTCCATTGTAAGGCAAGTTTCAGAGTCTCCTCTGACATCCACTTTGGTCTTTTCTTCCTTTCCTGTCTTTTAAATGATCTTTTGCTTTCTTCATGGATGATATTCTTGATGTCATCCCACAATTCTTCTGGTTTTCAGTCATTGGTGTTCAATGCATCAAATCTATTCTTTAGATGGTCTCTAAATTCAGGAGAGATCATATTTTGGCTCTCCTGGACTTGTTTTAATTGTCTTTAGCATCAACTTGAACTTGCATATGAGCAGTTGATGGTCTGTTCCACAATCAGATCCTGGCCTTGTTTTGACTGAAGATATTGAGCTTCTTCATTGCCTCTTGCTACAGATGTAGTCCATCTGATTCCTGTGTACTCTGTCTGGTGAAGTCCACATATATAGCTACTATTTATGTTGTTGAAAAAAGGTATTTGCAATGACTAAGTTATTGGTCTTGCAGAATTCTATCATGTGATTTCAAGTGTCATTTCTATCACCAAGACTATATTTTCCAATGCCCAGTGATTCTACTTTGTTTCCAACTTTTGCATTCCAATCACCAGTGATAATTAACACATCTTGATTGCATGTTTGGTCGATTTCAGAATGCAGAAGTTGGTAAAAATCTTCCATTTCCTCATCTTTGGCTTTGTTGGTTGGTGCATAAATTTGAATAATAGTAGTATTAACTGGTCTTCCTCATAGGTGTGTGGATATTGTCCTATCACTGACAGCATTGTACTTCAGGACAGATCTTGAAAACATTCTTTGTGATGATGAATGCCACACCATTCCTATTCAATTTGTCATTCCTAGCATAGTAGATCATATGGTTGTCTGATTCAAAATGGCCAAATCCAGTCCATTTTAGGTCACTAATGCCTAGGATATCAATCTTTATGGGTTCCATTTCATTTTTGACAACATCCAGTTTTCCTAGATTCATACTTTGTACATTCCATGTTCCAATTATTAGTGGATATTTGCAGCTATTTCTTATCTTGAATTGTGCCACATTAGCAAAAGGAGGTCCTGAAGGCTTTACTCCATCCACATCATTAAGGTCGGCTCTATTATGAGGAGGCAGCTCTTTCCTAGTCATATTTTGAGTGCCTTCCAACCTGAGGGGCTCATCCTCTGGCACTATATCAGACAGTGTTTCAGGGCTATTTTTCAGTAATATACCAGACAGTGTTTCACCACTATTCATAAGGTTTTCACTGGCCAATTCTTGGAGAAGTGGATGGCCTCTTCCTTCTTCTGAGTCTGTCTTAGGCTGGAAGCTCCTCTGAAACCTGTCCACCATGGCTAACCCTGTTGGCACTTGAAACACTGGGGGTCACATCCCCCAGCCTCACAGCAACACACAAGCCACCACAGGATGACAAACTGACAGACAAGTTCATCTCCCTTAGCTGTTCCAAATTGCTCCATTTCCACTTTCTGGCTGTCCCTACCACTTCCAGCCCTCCAAAAAGCCATCTGCTGCCACTTCCCAGCTGTCCCTACCAGTTCCGGCCCTCCAAAAAGCTGTCTGCCACTGCTTCCCAGTTGTCCCTACCAGTTCTGGCAGTCAACTGGAAGTGAAGGATAAGTTACTGTATCTGGTTTCTCCCACAGCTAAACAGGAGGCACAATGTTTGGTGGGCCTCTTTGGATTTTGGAGGCATCATATCCCTCATTTAGGTGTGTTGCTTTGGCCTATTTATCAAGTGACTCAGAAAGCTACTAGTTTTGAGTAGGGCCCAGAATAGCAGAAAGCTCTGCAACAGGTTCAGGCTGATGTGCAGGCTGCTCTGCCACTTGGGGCATATGATCCGGCTTATCCAATGGTACTTGAAGTGTCTGTAGCAAATAGAGATGCTGTTTGGAGTCTTTGGCAGGTAGACTTGCCCTGTTGATGAATCACAACACAGGCCCTTGGGTTGAGCATGCAATCAAGATGTGTTAATCATCACTGGTGATCGGAATGCAAAAGTTGGAAACAAAGAAGAATCACCGGCAGTTGGAAAATATGGTCTTGATGATAGAAATGACACAGGAGCAAAGCCCTGCCATCCTCTGCAGATAACTACTCTCCTTTTGAGGAACAGCTTTTGGCTCATTACTGGGCTTTAATAGAGACTGAACATCTAACCATGGGCCAGCAAGTCACCATGAGGCCTGAGCTGCCCATCATGAACTGGGTGTTGTCTGATTCACAGTGTCATAAATTTGGACATGCACAGCAGCACTCCATCATTAAATGGAAGTGGTATATAAGAGACTTGGCTTGAGCAGGACCTGAAGGCACAAGTAAATTTCATGAGGTGGCCCAAATGTCTATGGTCACCACTTCAGTCACATTACTTTTCCTCTCCCATTCTGTACCTGTGGCCTCATAGGGAGTTCCTTATGATTAGTTGACTGAGGAAGAAAAAAAAAATGTGCCTGGTTTACAGATAGTTCTGCATGATATGCTGGAACTACTTGAAGTAAGGAGCAGGAGCACTGCAGCCCCTTTCTGGGACTTCCCTAAAGAACAGTGGTGAAGGGAAAATCCTCCTACTGGGCAGAACTTCAAGCCGAGCATATGGCTGTTCACTTTGCAGGGAACAAGAAATGGCCAGATGTACGATTGTATATGGATTCATGGGTTATGGCTAATGGCTTGGCCAGATCGTCTGGGACTTGGAAGGAGCATGACTGGAAAATTGGTGATGAAGATGTATGGGGAAGAGGTATGTGGATAAATCTCTCTGAATGGGCCAAAAGAATTAAGATATTTGTGTCTCATGTGAATGCCCACCAAAAGGTGACCTATGCAGAGGAGAACTTTAACAACGAGGTAGATAGAATGATACATTTGGTGGAAACCAGTCATCTTTTTCCCCAAACTACTCATGTCATTCATTGCCCAATGAGCTCATGAAAATAATGGCCATGGTAGCAGGGATGGAGGTTATGCATGGGCTCAGCAACATGGACTCCCACTTACTAAGGCTGATTTGGCTACCACCACTGATGAGTGCCCAATCTGCCAGCAGCAGAGACCAACACTGAGTCTGAGATATGGAACTGTTTCTCGGGGTGATCAGCCAGCAGTATGGTGGAAGGTTGATTACATTGGACCACTTCCATCATGGAAAGGACAGAGTTTTGTTCTTACTGTAATTGATACTTATTCTGGATATGGATTCGTCTTCCCTCCATGCAATGCTTCTGCTAAAACTACCATCCGTGGACTTACAGAATGCCTTCTCTGCCATCATGGTATTCCACACAGCATTGCTTCAGATCAAGGGACTCACTTCACAGCAAATGAAGTGCAGCAATGGGCCTATGCTCATGGAATTCACTGTCTTACCGTGTTCCCCATCATCCTGAAGCAGCTGGCTTGATAGAACAATGGAATGGCCTACTAAAAACACAATTTACAGCACCAGCTAGGTGACAATACCTTGAAGAGTTGGTGTAGTGTTCTCCAGGAGGCTGTATATGCTCTAGACCAGCATCCAGTATACAGTGCTGTTTCTCCAGTAGCCAGGAGTCATGGATCCAGGAACCAAGGGGTGGAAATGGGAGTGGTACCACTCAATATTACCCCTAGTGACCTACTCAAAAAATTTTTGTTTCCTGTCCCTGCTACCTTATGCTCTGCAGTTCTGGAGATCTTAGTACCAAAAGGAGGAACACTTGGCTCTACAGACACAATACTGATTGCATTGAACTGGAAGTTAAGAATGCCACCCAGCCATTTTGGCTTCCTCATGCCTCTGAATCAACAGACAAAGAAGGGTGTTACTGTACTGTCTGGTGTGATAGATCCTGATTACTAAGGGGAAATTGGATTGACATTACATAATGGAGGAAAAGAAGAGTATGTCTGGAATACAGGAGATTCTTTAAGACATCTCTCAGTACTACCATGCCCTGTGGTTAAAGTCAATGGAAAATGATAGTAACCCAATTCTGATATGACTACTAACGGCCAAGACCCTTCAGGAATGAAGGTTTAAGTCATCCCACTAGGCAAAGAACCATGGCCAGCTGAGGTGATTGCTGAGGGCAAGGGAAATATGGATTGGTTGGTGGAAGAGGGTAAGGTAGTTCTGAATGTCAGCTATGATCATGTGACCAGTTCCAGAAATGAGGACTATGATTGTTATAATTCTTCATTGTATATGAGCATCAAATATTTTTATTTCTTTCTGTTATTAACTAAAACTCTAAAAAACTCACTCCCATTGAGTCGGATCTGATTCATAGCAGCCCCTCCTTGGATTTTAGAGGTGGTATCACTATGTAAGTAGATTGCCCAATCTTCCTTCCAAGGAGAGGCTGGTGGGTTTGAACCACCAGCCTTCTGGTAAGCAGTCATATGCCTTAGGTACTATGCCATATGAACTGTAAACAGGGTTAATGCATTTTGGTTGTATGTGTGATAGTGTATCATGTTAGGTGCAAATATGACTTTATAATTGTCCTTG
>NW_006921694.1:1638259-1646954 GCF_000298275.1 Orycteropus afer afer | reverse complement strand
TATATCTATATCTATATCTATCTATCTATCTATCTATCTATCTATCTATCTATCTATATATGTAGAAAAGATTATTCACCAATGATTGAAAACCAGATGAACTGTGGGATGACTTAAAGAATATATCATCCATGAAGGAAGCCAAAGGTCTTTAAAAAAGACAGGAAAGGAAGAAAATACCAAAATGGATGTCAGAAAAGACTCTGAAACTTGCACTTCAATGGAGAGTAGCTAAAGCAAATGGAAGAAATGACAACATAAGAGAGCTGAACAGAAAATTTCAAAGAACAGCTCAAGAAGACAGTCAATTATTATAATGAAATGTGCCAAGACCTGGAGTTAGAAAAGCAAAATGGAAGAACATGCTTGGCATTTATCAAGCTGAAAGAGCTGAGGAAAAAATTCAAGCCTGGAGTTGCAGTATTGAAAGATTCTATGGACAAATTATTGAATGATGTAGGAAACATCAAAAGACAATGGAAGGAATACAGAGGTGACTGTACCAAAACGAATTTGTCAGTGTTCATCCATTTTAGGAGGTGGCATATGATCAAGAACTGATGTTATTGAAGGAAGAAATCCAAGCTGCACTGAAGGAATTGGCAAAAAACAATTCAACAAATGGATGCCACACTGGAGGCACTTACTCGGCCGTGCCAAGAGATTTGGAAGACAGCTACCTGGCAACTGACTAGAAGAGATCCATATTTGTACCCATTTCAAAGAAAGGTGATCCCACAGAATGTGGAAATGATCAAACAGTATCTTTAATATCACATGCAAGTAAAATCTTACTGAAGATAATAAAAAAATGGTTGTAGCAGTAGAGCTTCCAGACAGAGAGCTTCCAGAAATGCAAGCTGGATTCAGAGAAGGATGTGGAATTGGACATATCACTGCAGATGTTAGATGGATCTTGGCTGAAAGCAAAGAATACCAGAAAGATGTTTTCTTGACCATGCAAAAGCATTCATTTGCATATTATGGATAACATTGAGAAGAATGGGAATTCCAGAACACTTAATTGTGCTTATGAGGAACCTATATATAGATCAAGAAGCTGTCAGACATACTACATGGTTTAAAATGAGGAATGGTTTGTGTCAGGGATGTACCCTTTCACCATACTTATTCAGTCTGCATGCTGAGCACATAATCTGAGAAGATGGACTATATGGAGAATGTGGCATCAGGATTGGAGGAAGACTCATTAACAAACTCTGATATGTAGATGACACAACCTTGTTTAGTGATGAAGGTGAAGGACTACAGTCTTCAGTATGGATTATACCTCCATGTAAAGAAAACAAAAATCCTTACAACTGGACTGATAAGCAACATCACGATAAATGGGGAAAAAATTGAAGTTGTCAGGGATTTCTTTTTACTTGGATCCACAATCGGCACCCATAGGAGCAACAATCAAGAAATCAGATGTCATATTGCACTGGGAAAATCTGCTGGAAAAGATTTCTTTAATGCGTTAAAGAGTAAAGATATCACTTTGAAGACTAAGGTGCACAAAACCCAAGCCATGGTATTTTCAGTGGCCTCATATACATTTGAAAGCTGTACAGTGAATTAGGAAGAGTGAAGAAGAGTTGATGCCTTTGAATTATGATGTTGGTGAAGAATACTGAAAATACCATGGGCTGCCAGAAGAACAAACAAATCTGTGCTGGAAGAATACAGCCAGAATGCTCCTTGGAACCAAGAATGGCCAGACTTCGTCTCATCTACTTTGGTCCTGCTGTCAAAAGGGACCATTACCTGGAGAAGGCTATTATGCTTGGTAAAGTAGAGAGTGAGAGCAAAAGGGGAAGCCCCTCAACAAGATGGACTGACAAGGGCTGCCACAGTGGGCTCCAGTATAGCTAGGATTGTGAGGATGGCAGGACTGAGCAGTGTTTTGTTCTGTTGTACGTAAGGTTGCTATGAGTCAGCGCCAACTCTATGGCACCTAACAACAACAACAGTGTAATAAAGTAAAAAGTTTCAGAAATTTTGGAAATCTGTTGTTAAACACAGTCATTACTAAAAATTAAACTATGTAAACTTATGTTGTTGTTGCTAGGTGCCACTGAGTCGTCTCCGACTCATAGCGACCTTATGTGTAACAGAACGAAACATTCCCTGGTTCTGTGCCATCCTCATGATCCTTGCAATACCTGGGCCCATCATTGCAGCCATTGTGTCAATCCATGTTGTTGAGGGGCTCTTTTTCGTTGACTCTCCACTTTACTAAGCATGATATACCTTTCCAGGGAATGGTATCTCCTGACAAGATGACCAAAGCATGAGAGACGAAGTCTGGCCATTCTTGCTTCTAAGGAGCAATCCAGGATAGATTTGTTTTTCCAGGATAGATTTGTTCTTTTAGCAGTTGATGATACTCTCAACATTCTTTGCCAACACTCCAACTCAAAAGCATCAACTCTTCTTTGGCCTTCCTTATACATTGTCCAGCTTTCACATGCATATGAGGTGATTGAAAATATCATGGCGTGGGTCATGTGCACCTTAGTCTTCAAGGAGACATCTTTGCCCTTCACCACTTGAAAGAGGTCTTTTGCAGCAGGTTTGCCCAATGCAATACATTGTTGGATGTCTTGACTGCTGCTTCCATTGTGTTGATTGTAGAACCATGTAATACGAAGTCCTTGACAGCGTCAACCTTTTCTCTATCATGCTGCTGCTTATTGGTCCAGTTGTGAGGATTTTTGTTTTCTTTATATTGAGGTGTAGTCCTGGTAGCATAGTGGCTAAGGCACTTGACTGCTCACCAGATGGCTGGCGGTTCAAACCCATCAGCCACTCCTCGGAAGGAAGGTTGGGCAATCCTACTTCCGTAGTGATACTGCCTCAGAAACCCAAGGAGGGGTTGCTATGAGTCAGGGCTGACTCGACGGCACATAACAACAACAACAAGTCCATACTGTAGACTATAGTCTTTAATCTTCATCAGTAAGTGCTTCAAGTCATCCTCATTTTCAGCAAGCAAAGTTGTGTCATCTACGTATCACTGGTTGTTAATGAGTCTTCCTCCAATCTTGATGCCATGTTTTTCTTCATATAATCCAGCTTCTCAGATTATTTGCTCAGTATACAAATTGAATATGTATAGTGAAAGAATACAACCCTGATACACTCCTTTCTTGATTTAAAACCATGCAGTATCCCCTTGTTCTGTTCAAACGACAGCCTCCTGATCTATGTACAGGTTCCTCATGAGTACAATTGAGTGTTCTGGAATTTCCATTGTTCTTTAGCAACTCAAAGCTTAAATTTTTCTTCATTTCCTACAGTTTGAGGAATGCTAAGTGTGTTCTTCCCTTTTGGTTTTCTAACTCCAGGTCTTTGTACATTTCATTATAATAATTGACTTTGCTCGATTTGCTCTTAGAAATCATCTGTTTGGCTCTTTTATCTTGTCATTTCTTCCATTTGCATTAGCTACTCTTCACTTAAGGGCAAGTTTCAGAGTCTTTTCTGACATCCATTTTAGTCTTTTCTTCTTTTCCTCTCTTTTCAATGACCTCTTGCTTTCTTCATGGATGATATTCTTGATGTCATTACACGATTTGTTTGGTTTTCAGTCATTGCTGTTCAGTGCATGAAATCTGTTCTTTAGATGGTCTCTAAATTCAGGAAGGATATATTCAAGGTCATATTTTGCCTCTTGTGGTCTTGTTTTAATTGTCTTCAACTTCATTTTGAACTTACATATGAGCAGTTGATGGTCTGTTCCACAATCAGCTCCTGGCCTTGTTTTGGCTGAAGATACTGTCTCCATCGCCTCTTGCCACAGGTGTAGTCAGTCTGATTCCTGTGTATTCCATTCAGCAAAGTCCACTTGTATAGCTGTCCATTATGTTGTTGAAAAAAGGTATTTGCAATGAATAAGTGTTTGGTGTTGCAAAATTCTGTCATGCGATCTCCAGTGTTATTTCCAAGGTCATATTTTCAACTACCAGTGTTTCTTCTTTGTTTTCAACTTTTGTATTCCAATCACCAGTGATAATCAGTACATCTTAATTGCATGTTTGGTCAATTTCAGACTGCAGAAGTTGGTAGAAATCTTCAATTTCCTCATCTTTGGCTTTGGTGGTTGGTGCATAGGTTTGAATAATAGTAGTATTAACTGGTTTTCCTTGTAGGCGTATGGATATTATCCTATCACTGACAGCATTGTACTTCAGGACAGATCTTGAGACAGTCTTTGTGACGATGAATGCCACACCATTCCTCTTCAATTTGTCAGCCCTGGTGTAACAACTCATATGGTTGTCTGATTCAAAATGACCAAAGCTAGTCCATTTCAGCTCACTGTTGTTGTTGTTGTTGTTATGTGCCGTCAAGTCGGACCCAACTCATAGAGACCCCTCCTTGGGTTTCTGGGGCAGTATCACTACAGAAGTAGATTGCCCAACCCTCCTTCCTCTCGCTAATGCCTAGGATATCAATCTTTATGTGTTCCATTTCATTTTTGACAACTTCTAATTTTCCTAGATTCATACTTCATACATTCCATATTCTGATTATTAATGGATGTTTGCAGCTGTTTCTCCTCATTTTGAGTCATGCCACATCAGCCATTGGAGGTCCAGAATGCTTTATTCCATCCATATCATTAAGGTCATCTCTACTCCGAGGAGTCAGTTCTTCCCCAGTCATGTTTTGAGTGCCTTCTGACCTGATGGCTTCATCTTCTGCATTATGTTGGGCAGTGTTTCAGAGTTTTTCATAAGCTTTCCAATAATATATCAGGCAGTTTTTCACTGCTATTCATAAGGTTTTCACTGGCCATTTCTTTGAGAAGTGGGTGACCTCTTCCTTCTTCCAAATCTGTCTTAGTCTGGAAGCTCTGCTGAAACCTGTCCACCATGGGCAACCCTGCTGGTATTTTGAAACATCTGTGGCATAGCCTCCAGCCTCACAGCAACATGCAAGCCACCACAGTATGACAAACTGACAGACAAGTTTGTCTCCCTTAGTTCATAACTGCTCTGCTCACTTCCCCACCTGTCTGGGGCCTGGCCTTGAATAAGTGGTTGGACTTGCAAAATTCTATCATGTGGTCTCCAGCATTATTTCTATCACCAAGGCCATATTTTCCAACTACTGGTGATTTTTCTTTATTTCCAATGTTTGCATACCAGTCACCAGTGATAATTAACACATCTCGATTGCATGTTTGGTCAATTTCAGAATGCAGACGTTGGTGAAAATCTTCAATTTCCTCATCTTTGGCTTTGGTTGTCCTTGTGTATATTTGCATAATAGTAGTATTAACTGGTCTTCCTTGCAGGTGTATGGATATTATCCTGTCACTGACAGCATTGTACTTCAGGACAGATCTTGAAATATTCTTAGTGATTGATGAATGCCATGCCATTCCTCTTCAATCTCATTCCCGGCATAGTAGATCACATGGTTGCCTGATTCAAAATGGCCAACACCTGTCCATTTCAGCTCACTAATGCCTAGGAGGGAGCTCTGGTAGTGTAGTGCTTAAGGCATTTGACTGCTAACCAGAAGGCTGGTGGTTCAAACCCACCAGCCACTCCTCAGAAGAAGGGTTGGACAATCAACTTCTGTAGTGATACCGCCTCGGAAACCCAAGGAGGGGTCACTATAAATTGGATCTGACTTGACGGCACATAACAACAACAACAACAACAACAATGCCTAGGATATATATCTTTATGCATTCTATTTCATTTTTGACAACTTCCAATTTTCCTACTTTCATACTTCCTACATTCCATGTTCCAATTATTAATGGATGTTTACAGTTGTTTCTTCTCATCTTGAAACATGCCACATCAGCAAATGGAGATCCTGAACGCTTTAGTCCATCTGTATCATTAAGATTGGCTGTACTCTGAGTAGGCAACTCTTCCTCAGTCGTATTTTGAGTGCCTTCTGACCTGAGGGACTCATCTTCTGGCACTATATCAGACAGTGTTTCAGGTAAATTCATAAAGTTGTCCAGTAATATATCAGGCAGTGTTTCACTGCTGTTCATAAGGTTTTCCCTGGCCAATTCTTTGAGAAGTGGATGGCCTCTTCCTTCTTCCAAGTCTTAGGCTGGAAGCTCTGCTCAGTAGGTAACCCTGATGGCATTTGTAACACCAGTGGAATAGCCTCCAGCCTCATAGCAACACATAAGCCACCATAGGACAACAAACTGACAGAGAAGTTCATCTCCCTTATTAATTTTATGAAAAAAATTAATAAATGCTCAAAACTTACCACCCCCTAATAATCATACTAGGAGCTCTGGAGGCGTAATGGCTAAGGCCCTTGACTGCTAACCAGAAGGTTTGCAATTCAAACCTACCAGCCTCTCCTTGGAAGGAAGGTTGGGCAATCTACTTCCATAGTGATACTGCCTTGGAAACCCAAGGAGGGGTTGCTATGAGTCGGGTCAGACTTGATGGCACATAACAACAACAACAACAATAATCATACTACATTTTACTGTTACTTATGTTCTTAAAGTTATTTATATCCACAGATAGTTCCCAGGTTATAAATGTCCAACTTATGTACAACTCATATTTATGAACCAACCCTTGTAAAACCTGCTACAGGCAGTCTCTGGATTATGAATGAATTCTGTTCCTAATTCTTTCTTTAAGTTGAGTTTGTACTTGAATCAGAACAGTTAAGTATGGTTTCTATGTAACAGCAGTCAATCAAATGGTTGTCTTAGTATATGGTGTACCTTTCTATACATAAAAACATTAAAGAAATGCTTGCAGATATACTAGAACATCTTTAACATAACTCAATAACAATAATAATAATAATAATGTTTTGATGCATGCCACAAAGTAGCACCCATTTGTTATTACTCACCATTATGTGAAGATTAAGGTGCAGTATGCTGATGACAGAACATTTCTTGGTGAAAGTGAAGAGGACTTGAAGCACTTACTGATGAAGAGCAAAGACTACAGTCTTCAGTATGGATTATACCTCAACATAAAGAAAACAAAAATCCTCACAGTTAAGACCAATAAGCAACATCATGATAAATGGACAAAAGATGGAAGTTGTCAAAGTTTCATTTTACTTGGATCCACAATAAACATTCATAGAAGCAGCAGTCAAGAAATCAGACTCATATTACACTGGGTAAATCTACTGCAAAAGACTGCTTTAATGTGTTAAAGGAGCAAAGATATCACTTTGAAGACTAAGGTGTACCTAATCCAAGCCATGGAAAAGGATATCATGGTTGGTAAAGTGGAGGGTTAGCGAAAAAGGGGAAGGCCCTCAACAAGGCGGATTGACCCAGTGGCTGCAGCCACAGGCTCAAGCACAGCAAGGATTGTGAGAATGGTGTAGGATAGGGCAATGTTTCGTTCTGTTGTACGTAGGCTTGCTGTGAGTTGAAGCCCACTTGACAACACCTAACAACAACAACAACAATATAGAAACCTCAAAATTTTAATAGGCTTTATGAGGTTGGTTTATAGGTACAGGTTTTAGTAAATTGGACATTCCCAACCCAGAGACTGACAGTATATTAACAGTATTGACTTATGACAAATTCAACTTAAATACAGGTTTAGGAATGAAACTTTCGTAATCTGGGCCCTACCTATATTTTATTTGTATGGTGAAAATACTGGATAATAATCTACTACTGTGCATTTCCTCTCAACTTCCCTTTTAGTGACATCAAATTGGTAGCTTGAAATTGTCTATAGTGGGAATATTTATACCACAGAAATTGGCAAATATTCCAAACCAGCCTTTCTTGCACCCTGTATCTGAAAAACCAAACGCACTGCCGTCGAGTCAATTCTGACTCATACTGACCTCTCCTTGGGTTTCCAAGGCAGTATTTCTATGGAAGTAGATTGCCCAATCTTCCTTCCGAGGAGTGTTTGGTGGGTTTGAACTGCCAGCCTTCTAGGAAGCAGTCAGATGCCTTAGGCACTATGCCACCAGAGCTGGTTGTTAATAATTTAACAGCACACCATTTTAAGCATAGTACATACAGAACAACTCAAAGCATCTTCTCTGTTTCTATTCTTGGTCTCTCCTAAGAGAATAATAACAGCTCTCACAGACCCTTTTGCAAAGAGTGAAATGCATATTTGACTCCTGTTTTGGTTCCCTAGTGCACTCTTAACAGAAATATACCACACATGGGATGGCTTTAACAAACAGGAGTTTATTCTCTTATAGTTTGAAGCTTTAAGTCCAAGTTCAAAATGCCAGGCTTTAGGGATTGGGTGAAAGCCCCTCAACCTTAGCCTTTAGCTCTGCCTTCTGCTCCTGGCCCACTGAAGCTGGAGGCTTTTCTTGACTCAGACAGCTACTGGCTGCTGAGCCTGACAAGCCCAAGGTTGACAAGTAAAAAGGCAGTGTTACCGAACAATGTGGCAGGCCACTAATTCAAGTCCAGATAAAGTCCCAAGATTGGGAGGGCATGGCAGGCTGTTGAACAACGATTTGGCTACATGCAGGGTTCAAGTGTGTTAAAAGACTAGAGATCAACACGTGGAAAAGATTGTGGACTAGGCAGAAGGATTGCACAGACCCTCTTCAACAAAGAAAAGGGAAACCAATTAACACAGACACAGAAGATAATCTTGGACTCCTGAGCCTTGAAAGAAAGGATGCAGAATTGGACTAAACCCCAACTAGCAGAAGAATTTGCGTGAAAATACCAAAA
>NW_006921694.1:1622250-1624587 GCF_000298275.1 Orycteropus afer afer | reverse complement strand
AATGACATGAGACAAAGTATATGTGAACTGCTGTATGAAAAGTGAATTTACTCTGTAAATCTTCACCCAAATCCTAAAAAAAAAAAAAGATCTGAGAAAGGGGAAAAAAAAAAAAAATCACTAGAGACCAATCCCAAAGCTTCTCCTTATATATGGGAAGCAGACCAAATCCCTAAAGCAGCTACTCAGCTGCTCATGGCAGATTCTACCATGATGTTGATTGCTAGTCTCATCATGGGAAATAACTACCTCCAGCTGCCCAGCTATTCAACCAGGTTCAGCCAAGTTGACAACAACCTTAATTACCACAATTCCACAGGAAACCTTAGCCTGCAATTCTTGTTAAATAAAGTTTAACAATTCCTGTTAAATTTAAGTTTTCTCCCTACTTGTGTAACAGATGATTTGGAAAATAAAGAAAAATTATTTGACTTTTCTCAATGACTTTATTATTTTGAAAGGATGAAAGTCATACAATGTATTAAGCAGTTTGTGTTTTGCATATTGGTTTATCAGGCAATAAAGTTATTTCTGAGGTCAAGTGGCTGCCAAACAATACTGAGATTAGAATGTTGCTAGAAAACCAGTTTCTGAATAACCTCACTGCAACAGTGGAATTAAAGAATTAAGCCAAGGATCATGTTTGCTAGAAATAAACTTATTTCTCTATGCAGAAGAATTATTCATCATACTCCAGAATGTATAATAATCAATGCAAACAAATTTAAAAACCTCAGCCTATGATCCAAGGTCATTTTCAAATTTGAAGTGATCTCAGCCTCCTTAAGAGGGTTAATGATATAAAAGTAAGTGGGGCAAAATCCTCTGGGGAATGTAGCACAGGTCAGCAAGGCTCTTTGGTGAATACACCTATCAGTTCTGCTTCCAGAGGCCCTTTCTGCTTTCTGCTGTTGCCTAGCATTTAGGTAAGAATTTTCTGTTTTCAGTTTTCTTACTTCTTCATTTTATACTCACAGATAAGAAATAATTTGTAATCTAAAATGTAACCATAGTAAATTTTCTTCTGCTAAATGTGCATAGGTGCAAAAGAATTCAACATCTTTTACTGGTTTTTCTTTTTTAAGATATGTTTTAAAAAATATGTTGAGTTCTGAAAAATAATATTTTGATGATACCGTCTGTTCACTTCCCTTGCCTCCCTGAAGGTAACTATTTTACTGATTTAGGGTTTTCATTTGCTTGCTTTTACTCAATGTTTTGTCCCATTTGGTAGCATAGTGTGTAAGGCACTTGACTGCTAGCCAGAAGGCTGGCAGTTCAAACCCACCAGCCACTCCTCGGAAGGAAGATGGGGCAATCTACTTCCGTAGTGATACTGTCTCGCAAACCCAAGGAGGGGTTGCTATGAGTCAGGTCTGACTCGACGGCACATAACAACAACAACAACATTGATTATTTTGCATGTTATTGGTCTTTGTATTAAGAGAATCATACCATAAGTCATTAATTTTCATTTTTATGCTATTACATTATATTCATATAATACAGTTTATTAAATATACTGTTGGCAAAATCAGTACACAAACAAAATACCAGTTTTTTCAGATTTTCTCTATTATGAATAGTCCCACTTTACTATGAATATTTTTATATATCTGTCATGGTGAATATATACAAGAGTTTCTCTGGGTACATGGTTAGAAATAGAATTATATGCCTTCCGATTTCTTGTTGTTGTTAGATGCTGTTGAGTGAACTCTGACTCATAGTGACCCCATGTGCAACAGAATAAACATGATCTGGTCCTGTGCCAGCCTCATGATCCTTGCTGTACCTGAGCTCATCATTACAGCCACTGTGTCAATCCATCTTGTTGAGGGATTTCCCTTTTTTTGCTGACCCTCCACTTTACCAAGCATAATATCCTTCTCCAGGGAATGATCCCTTCTGACAACATGACCAAAGTAGGTGAGACAAAGTCTGGCCATTCTCGTTTCCATGGAGCATTCTGGCTGCACTTCTTCCTGGACACATTTGTTCGTTCTTCTGGCAGTCTATAGCATTTTCAATATTCTTCGCCAACACCAAAATTCAAAAGCATCAACTTTTCTTTGGTCTTCCTTACTCATTTGTCCAGCTTTCACATGCATCTGAAGCTATTGAAAATACCACAGTTTGGGTTAGGCACACCTCAGTCTTCAAAAAGACATCTTTGCTTTTCAGTACTTTAAAGAGGTCTTTTGCAGCAGATTTACCCAGTGCAATATGTCTTGACTGCTGCTTCCATGGGTGTTGATTGTGGATCCAAGTAATATGAAATCTTTGACAACTTCAATCTTTTCTCCATTTATCATGATGCTGCTTATCAGTCCAGTT
>NW_006921694.1:1616762-1621680 GCF_000298275.1 Orycteropus afer afer | reverse complement strand
TAAAACACAAATAAACATCTTTCTGGTATTCTTTGCTTTCAGCCAAGATCCATCTGACATCAGCAATGATATCCCTCATTCTGTGTCCTCTTCTGAATCCAGGTTACATTTCTGGAAGTTCCCTGTCAATATACTGCTTTAACCATTTTTTAATTTTCTTCAGTAAAATTTCTCTTGCATGTGATATTAATGATATTGATCAGTAATTTTCACATTTTGTGGGATCACCTTTCTTGGAATGGGTACAAATGTGGATCTCTTCCAGTTATTTGGTCAGGTAGCTGTCTTCCAGATTTCTTGGCATAGATGAGTAAGTGCCTCCAGTGCAGCATCCATTTGTTGAAATGTCTGGACTGGTAGTCCATCACTTCCTAGAGCCTTGTTTTTCGCCAATTCCTTAGTGCAACTTTGACTTCTTCCTTCAGTACTATTGGTTCTTGATCATGTGCCACCTCCTGAAACAGATGAACATCAAGCAATTCTTTCTGGTGCAGTGACTCTGTGTATTCCTCCCATCTTCTTTTGATGTTTCCTGGATTATTCAATAGTTTGCCCATAGAATCTTTCAATATTGCCACTCAAGGCTTGAATTTTTTCTTGAGTTCTTTCAGCTTGACAAATGCTGAGCATGTTCTTCCCTTTTGGTTTTCTAAATCCAAGTCCTTGCACATTTCATTACAATAATTGACTTTGTCTTCTTGAGCTGCTCTTTGAAATCCTCTGGTCAGCTCTTTTATCTTGTCATTTTTTCCATTTTCTTTAGCTACTCTCTCTTCTAGAGCAAGTGTCAGAGCCTCTTCTGACATCTATTTTGGTCTTTTCTTCCTTTCCTGTCTTTTCTTTATATATATATATATTCTTGAAAGGTAGCAACAAAGTATTTTACAAAGTCTAAGGATGAAATATTCCCACAAGTAGATAGAAATCTGTTCTGTTTTTGAGATGCCTTTTGGCCACTTCACAGACAATGTATGAAAACCACAAAATGTACCAAATCTCAAGAGATAGAGATAATTGATGATTCTCACTTTTTTTTAAATGTATTTTATTGAAATATAATTTATGTACAATGAAATACACAAAACTAAAGTGACATGAGTCAATGCATTTTTTTTTTTTTCGGTGTTCTTTCCCCACCTCTCCCACCCCTGGCAACCAACAAAGAAAGTTTCCCTCTGTATATAAACATTTCCTTGACCCTCCGCAACAATGAACTAATACTATATTTGTCCTTCTGTGATTGACTTATTTCACTCAGCATAATGAGCTCTAAGTTCATCCATGTTATGCAGTGTTTGCAGACTCTACATTATTCTTTAGGGCACCATAGCATTCCATTGTGTGTATGTACCATAGTTTGGTCATCCACTCTTCCATTGATGGGCACATAGGTTGTTTCTGTCTTTTTGCTATTGTAAATAGTGCTGTAATGAACATGGGTGTACATATATGTGTTCCTGTCCTGACTCTCACCTCTCTAGGGTATATACCTAGTAATGGGATTGCTGGGTCAAATGGTATCTCCAATTCCAGCTTTTTAAGGAATTGCCATACTGCTTTCCACAGTGGTTGTATCATTTCACAGTCCCACCAGCAGTGTATGAGAGTCCCAGTCTCTCCACATCCGTGCCAGAATTTGGTATTTTCAGTCTCGTTGGACCTTGCCATCAGTGCTGGGGTGAGATGGTATCTCATTGTTGTTTTGATTTGCATCTCTCTGATGGCCAATCATCGTGAGCATCTCTTCATATATTTGCTGGCCACCTGAATATCTTCCTTGGTGAGGTGTCTATTCATGTCTTCCGCCCATTTTTCAATTGGATTGTTAATTCCTTTGCTGTTGCGGTGTTGGAGTTTTCTATAAATCTTAGAGATAAGTCCCTTGCCAGATATGTAATTATCAACAAGTATGAATTTGTTGCTGTCATTTTTGTTATGTACTTTTTTGTAGTGTTGATTTCTTTGTTTCATATAATTTTCTGTGCTGAGCTCATTTTGTTTATGGATTGTGTTATCACTTCCTTCATTGCTATTGTTTTAGTATTTGCTAAATATTTATGCTGGTCCTCTTTTTAATTTTGATGTGAGGGTTTATCATTTTTCTTTGAGGTTATCCTGTGATTTGTAGTTTTCTTCCCAAGTGTAGAACAGCCAGTACTATCTTGTAGTTGTCTTGACTTCCCTATCATTTAGAAGTTCTGTAACTACACGATTTTTCCCCTTTTTGGTTTGTGGTTGTCCTCATTTGTCAGTTGATGTCTGTGGTTCCCTGTTTATAATCTTGTAGGTTTATTTACTTTGGATACTTCCAAAGCTAGGTTGGTTTCTGGGTTATGTCATCATGGGTGTTAATGGTCAGTTGTTCTTTGTAATTGTTGGTTCTCTATCCAAAGGACTCCCTTTAGCATCTCTTGTAAGGTTGGTCTGGCTTTAACAAATTCCCTTAATTTCTGCTTATCTGGAAATGTCTTAATTTCACCATCATATTTGAGGGACAGTTTTGCTGGGTACATAATTCTTGATTGGAAATTTTTCTTTTTCAAGGTTTTAAATATACTATCTCATTTTCTTCTCACCTGCATGTTTCTGCTGAGAAATCTGAGCTTAGTCTTATTGGTTGCCCCTTGTAGGTAACTTTTCATTTTTTCATGCTGCTTTCAGGATTCTTTCTTTGTCTTTAGTTTTGGTGAGTTTGATGATGATATATCTTGGTGATTTTCTTTTGGGGTCTGCCCTGTTTGGGGTTCATCAGACTTCTTGAATGGATATATTCTCATCTTTCTTTATACCAGGGAAATTCTCTTCCAACAAATCTTTGACAATTTTTTCTGTGGTTTTATTTGTCTCTTCCTGTTCTGGAATTCCAATTAGACATAGGTTATTCCTTTTGATGGTATCCCTCATAAACCTTAGGCTTTCTTCATTTTGTTTTGATCTTTTTTTTTCTGATTGATCACTTTCTAAAGATATATTGAGATATTTGCCTTCAGTCTCACTAATTCTGTCTTCCATTGATTCCATTCTATACTCCTTTGGCCATTCAATGAGTTATCTATTTCTGAAAATTTAGTATTAATCTTTTGGATTTCTGTCTGTAGATTTTGTATCATTCCTAATTTCTAATTTATTTTGTCATTTTGTTCTTGTATTGTCTTTTGAAATTGTTCTAGGGATTTCTCTTATGTTTTCCTTGATCTGGCTCTCAATTTGTTGAAGATACCTAAGTATAATTCTTTTGAATTCCTTATCAGGGAGTTCCAATGCTGTGTCTTCCTCAGGGATGTGTTTTGGGTCTGTATCCTGGTCCCTTGTTTCTCCTGTTTTATCTTGCTTCTTTGTGTGCACTGTGATGCTCTGTTGTCTCCAAGGTATTATGACGTTTTTGTGTTTATATTTAATTGGTGATTGTGTGTGGAAGTGACTTGCCCATGATTTTTATTTTCTTTGGATTTTATCTAAGTAAAGAGGGTACTGTGTTCCTCTATTCAGTAGTTGGCAGCACTTATACCCTCACCACCTGTCTCCTTTCCTATTGTCAGCCTCCCATATGTTTCTGCTGTCCTTGGCAAACAGAGCTTATTCTTAGGTCCCTGGAATCTGAACTTTTCCTTTCCTGTCTTTTTAATGACCTTTGACTTTCTTCATGGATGATGTTCTGATGTCATCCTGCAGTTCGTCTGTTTTTTGGTCATTGGTGTTCAGTGTGTCAAATCTGTTCTTCAGATGGTCTCTGAATTCAGATGGGATATAATCAAGGTCATGTTTTGGCTATCGTAGACTTGTTTTAATTGTCTTCAACTTCAACTTGAACTTTTATATGAGCAATTGATGGTCTGTTCCACCATCAGTTCCTGGCCTTGTTTTGGCTGAAGATAGTGAACTTCTCCATCACCACTTGCCACAGATGTAGTCCATCTGATTCTTGTGTACTCCATTTGGTGAAGTCCACATGTATAGCCATTGTTTGTGATGTTGAAAAAAGGCCTTTGCAATGAATAAGTCATTGGTTTTGCAAAATTCTATCATGTGATCTCTAGCATTATTTCTATCACCAAGGCCATATTTTCCAACTACTGGTGATTCTTCTTTGTCTCCCAACTTTTGCATTCCAGTCATCAGTGATAATCAACACATCTTGATTGCATATTTGGTCAATTTCAGAGTGCAGAAGTTGATAAAAAAAATCCTCAGTTTCCTCATCTTTGGCTTTGGTGGTTGATGTGTAAATTTGAATAACAATCGTATTAACTGGTTTTCCTGGTAGGCGTATGGATATTATCCTATCACTGACAGTACTTCAGGACAGATCTTGAAACATCCTTTGTGATGATGAATGTCATGTCATTCGTCTTCAATTTGTCATTGCCTTTTGGCAGGGGTAGTTACAAAGGTGTTAGGAAATCTTATTGGGTCTAAACTGAATTTACAAGGATATTCTTCTATCTAGAATACCATTATTATTGTTACTCTGTTGGCATACTTTTTGAACTATTACTGTGCTAAACCTTTTAGAGTAAATACTTTTGAAATAAATACTATTATTATCTTCATTTTACAGGAAACTGAAGCTTAGAGATTTAGGCCACATGCAGCATAACCAGGGTTTAACCAGTTCTGTACATTTACCTCTCTAGTAGAAAATGCCCATCTGTTAAGAGTCCCTATTTCATCCTTTAAAACCTTTATATTCAAAATGTAGTCCACACACCAACAACACTAGCATCATCTAGGAACTTGGTAGAAATGCAGAATTGGACCCCACTCCACCCCAGACCTATTGCTATTTTCCAGTCACTACTAGGAGCTCTGGTAGTACAGTGCCTAAGGCACTTGACTTCTAACCAGAAAGCTGGTGGTTCAAACCCACCAGCCACTCCTCGGAAGGAAGGTTGGGCAATCTACTTCCATAGTGATACCA
>NW_006921694.1:1614723-1616097 GCF_000298275.1 Orycteropus afer afer | reverse complement strand
GGCTAAGACACTTACCTGCTAACCAGACAGCTGGCGGTTCAAACCCACCAGCCACTCCTCGGAAGGAAGGTCGGGCAATCCTACTTCCGTAGTGATACTACCTCGGAAACCCAAGGAGGGGTCGCTATGAGTCGGGGCCGACTCGATGGCACATAACAACAACAACAACAACATGCTAGATATTCAATAAATGCTTTAAAATTGGTTGTTAATACCAAACTTTTTAGCAAGGCATACAGGCCTCCTCATCTGACTTCCACATACCTTTGGAGTCCTAACCCCACTACATATTTCCATCCATTTTATATTCCAGTCACATTTAAGTAATTTCTCATTCATTCAACTATTCATCCATTTAAAAAGCGTTTATTGAGTACCTACATTCTACCAGGCATTGCTGAAGGCTTTGAGGAAGGAATGCTAACAATAGTTGCTCTCATGGAACCTACATTATAGGGGGAAATATGTCCATGCTGGTTCTTACATCCAACATCCATTTTGATTGGTCAGTGTCCATATCATCCCATGTGTCAAAGATTTTGCATAACACTCCTAAGTGATGTTGTTGTTGTTGTTAGGTGCTGTCAAGTTGTCTCTGATTCATAGTGACCCTTTGTACAACAGAACAAAACACTGCCTGATCCTGTGCCAGCCTCACAATTCTTGCTATACCTGAGCCCAGCATTGCAGCCACAGTGTCAGTCCATCTCATTGAGGGCCTTCCCCTTTTTCATTGACTCTCACATTACCAAGCATGCTGTCCTTCTCCAGGGAATGGTTCCTTCTGACAACATTACCAATAGGTGAGACGAAGTTTGGTCATTCTTATTTCCAAGGAGAATTCTGGGTGCACTTCTTCCAGGACAGATTTGTTTGTTCTTTTGGCATTGCACGGTACTTTCAGTATTCTCCCCCAACACCACAACTCAAAAGCGTCAACTCTTCTTCGGAATTCCTTATTCCTTGTCCAGCTCTCACATGCATATGAGGTGATTGAAAATACCATGGTTTGGATCAGGTGTACCTTAGTCTTCAAAGAGAGATCTTTGCTCTTCAGCACTTGAAAGAGGTCTTTTGCAGCAGATTTGCCCAGTGCAATACTTTGATGTCTTGAGTGCTGCTTCCATTGGTGTTCATTGTGGGACCAAGTAATATGAAATCTTTAACATCTTCAGTCTTTTCTCCATTTATTGTGATGCTGCTTATTGGTCCCATTGTGAGGATTTTCATTTTCTTTATGTTGAGATGTAATTCATACTGAAGACTGAAGTGTTTAATCTTCGGTAAGTGCTTCCTTCAAGTCATCTTCACTTTCAGCAAGCAAAGTTGTGTCATCTGTGTATCCCAGGTTGTTAATGAGTCTTCTTCCAATCC
>NW_006921694.1:1604700-1614398 GCF_000298275.1 Orycteropus afer afer | reverse complement strand
CTCTTTTTCTTCTAGTCTCTGACCTTAGAAATCTTATTTCTAGCTAAACTGCTACATCTTCCATGGATACTTTTTCTGATCTCCCAGGTAAATTATATTACTTTTTCTTTGGCACTATGCTTGTGCGTCTGTTAGACTCCTTATTTCATTTTGCTTCATTTATAACCCCACTGCCATTAAGTTGATTCTAACTCTTAGTGACCCTATAGGATAGTTGAGCTGCCCCATAGAGTTTCCAAGGCTGTAAATCTTTACGGAAGGAGACTGCCACATCTTTCTCCCACAGAGTGGCTTATGGGTTTGAACTGCCCACCTCTTTGTTAGCAGTCGAGCACTTCATCCATTGTGCCACCAGGGTTCTTGCTTTATTTTAAGTAGTGTAAATATGTTTCCTTTATTATACTTAAAGTTTTTTGAGGTCAAAGGAAGATATTTATATTTGTATCCCCAGCACTTGGCACAGCACCTCACACATAATAGGATCTCAGTAAATGTTGAAATGAAATGACTGATTAATAATCAAAAGACTTGTTCCTGGAATTCTAAAGTCTGAGATACAGTATTTCTCATAGACTGGTATATACTTGTATTCATACATAAATGACATTTGTATTGAACCAAAAAAAAGAGGGAGGGTGTAGTATTCTTTAGTGTATTTTAAGGAATGGAAGACTTAATTAGAGCAATCACCTTTAATTTTTCTGGCTTAGATTGGGATGCCTCAGGTTCATTGTGGTAGTAAAATCCTTGGGCAAAATTCTTGGCTGCAGAATGATCCATTCTTATAAGGGCAGATGAAAGAAAAGGGGGGAAAAAATCTCTGGAAACTTCTCAGGAGAGCTAAGCCAGTTTTATATGAGGTGAGTAGGCAAAGCCTAGCAAGTGGGTTTCATTTGTTCTCATTTTTATAATTTAAGCTTCTGCTGTTGAGCCTGTAACATCATACTCTAATCTAATCTATGGGCAAAGACAATTTGGCCTTGTCATCTGGCAGCTATTCATTAATATTGGTGGCTGGAAAAGACTAGGTAAATGAATAAAGACAGTTTTTGTGAGTTCAGGATAAATCTGTGAAGCTAGGCCAGCTGTCTCTTTTCCTGTCCTTTGTGGACTTGAACACCCTGGTATTTTTATTTATTTATTTTTTAATTGTGATTTGGGTGAAGGTTTACAGAGCAAATTTAACACCCTGGTATTTTTGTGACTTGGGTAACCACTGTGGGAACTACTTAACTGATGGGATATGGCAGAAAATATAATCTCTGTTATTAACTTTCTGGTATAGTCATCCCTGTCTCTGAGCTGTGCCTACACTGAGATATTTGTGCACAATACAGACATAACTGACATCAAAGTGAACAAAATGCAGTAGCTTTCCAAGAGAGAAAGCTTTGTTGTTACCATAGGGTCTGACATTACTTTTGACATTCTAAATCTCAGTGTTTATGAGAAACATCAGTAATAATAACTACCCTTTGCATGGGAAGAAGCACTTTTCTCTTTAGGCTCTGAGTGTTTCACAAGCCTTAAGTGTTCTGTACAGAAGGGGAAGATGGAGTGGGAGAATCTGGCCCCAAACAATTAAGAGCTAAAATTCCTCTCTATAGCAAGCATAGAACATAAGGGGATAATTTAGGATAGGAAATGAAGGATGCTGGGTCCAGCTGAGACTGTATGGGGAATTTAGCAAGACAGTAATGACTCAACTCAGACTTTGTCCAGCTAAAATTAACTGTGACATTTAAATAAAAATAATCCAGAAAGCACTGGATCCATGAATATCTCTGATGTTTGCTAATAGCAGTTAGAGTGCTGGGTAATGTTTAAATATAACCACTGATTTTACAAACTCATCTCTAGAAATAATCTCAATTTGTGCACATTTAATGAACATAGTCCAAATATTTTTGTTTGAGGAGTAAAGACATTAAAAACACCACCACTACACATGACTTATTGTTTTTAGACTTTGGTTGAGGACAGGACCTATGCATTAATTCATGTCCGTATTCTTAGTTCCTCGGCTGTGTCCTTCCCATATTGTGCTTAATAAATGGGTGTTTTTGTAAACATTTTATTGTGGTAAAATATATATAACAAAAAAGTAGCCATTGTTAACTATTTTAGTCTGCAATTCAGAGACATTAGTTATATTCACCATGTTACACAACCATCACCACTATCTATTTTCTACGTCAACCCCAAAAAGGAGCTCAGTAACTCTTAGCAATAGTTCCCTTTTTCTCCTCTCCCAGCCCTTAGTAATCGCTAACAAACTTTTGTCTCTATACATTGGCCTGTTCTAGACAGTTCATATAAGTGGGATCATATAATATTTATCCTCTTGTGTCTGCCTTATTTCACTTAACATAATATTTTTATGATTCATCCATATCATAGTGTGTATCAAAACCTCATTTCTCTTTATGACTGAGTAATATTCAATTACATATACACCACATTTTGTCTAATTCTCCATCTATCAAAGGACACTTGGGTTGTTTTTTGTCTTTTGGCTAGTGTGAATAATGGTGCAATGAACAGAGATGTGTAAGTATCTCTTTGAATCCTTGCTTCCAATTCTTTTGGTCATATAAAAGTGGAAGTCATAAGGTGATTCTGTGTTTAACTTTTTGATGAATCACACAAAATGGCTACATCATTTTACATTTCTACCAGCAATGGATGAGGGTTCCAATTTTTCACGTCTTCACCAACATTTGTTTTCCATTTTTCTGATAATAATGATTCTAGTGGGTATAAACCAAACCAAAAACCAAACTCACTGCCATTGAGTCGGATCTGATTCTTAGCAGCCCCTCCTTGGGTTTCCGAGGCAGTATTACTACGGAAGTAGATTGCCCAGCCTTCCTTCCCAGGAGTGGCTGGTGGGTTTGAACCGCCAGCCTTCTGGTTCGCAGTCAAATACCTTAGGCACTACGCCACGAGAGCTATATCTTATTGTGATTTTGATTTGTGTTTACCTAATGATTAATGATGTTGAACATCTTTCCATAAGCTTATTAACCATTTGTACATTTCCTTTGGAGGAATATTTATTCTAGTGCTTTGCTCATTTTAAAAATGGGATCGTTTGTCTTTTTGTTGTTGAGTTGTTCCTGTTGAGTTCTTTATATATTTTGGATATTAAATCCTTATCACATAAATGGCTACCAAATATTTCTCTGTAAATGTCTTTTTTGATAAAGACTTATTGATGAAAAATTTTGATAAAGTCCTATTTATTTTTCTTTTGTTGCTTGTGTTTTTGGTGTTTAAGACTCCATTGTCAAAAACAAGATCTTGAAACTTTACCTCCCTATGTTTTGTTCAGAGCCCTGGTGGCACAGTAGTTAAGTGCTCAGTTGCTAACCAAAAGGTTGGTGGTAATTTAGTTCTAAAAATTTCATGGTTTTAGTTCATGCAATTGTGTCAGTGACCCATTTTGAGTTAAAATTTTAAAATGTAAATCCAGTTTTTTATATGGATGTGATTTCATTCTTTTGCATGTAGAAATTTAATTGTCCCAGAATCATTTGTTGAATGTTCTTTCCCTATCAAATGGGCTTGGCATCCTTGTTGAAAAGCAATTAGCTGTACATGTATGGGTTTATTTCTAGAGTTTCAGTTCTATTCTACTGGTCAATGCACTGTTTTCATTACTATCTTTGTATTACATTTTGATGTGTACTTGCTGAATTTCACTGGCAGTGCTTAGCTTTTCAGAATGACTGCACTGGGCTGTGCTCCTACAAGCAATGCATAAGAGATCCCATTTCCTGATACCTTTTTCAACATGTGCACTTTGTTAATTATTTTTTTAACTTTTTAGAAATTTTGAAATACTAAAATGTAGAAAAGATCATTGCATAAGTCTATAGTTTAGTCAATTACTGAAAAATAAAAACTTAGACACCTAGGTAAAGAAATAGAACATTGCTAGCTTCCTTCATTTTACATCCATCATTTTACATTTCTACCAGCAATGGATGAGGGTTCCAATTTTTCACGCCTTCGCCAACATTTGTTTTCCATTTTTCTGATAATAATGATTCTAGTGGGTATAAACCAAACCAAAAACCAAATTCACTGCCATCGAGTCGGATCTGACTCTTAGCAGACCCTCCTTGGGTTTCCGAGGCAGTGGAAGCAAGAATGGCCAGACTTCGTCTCACCTATTTTGGTCATGTTGTGAGAAGGGACCATTCCCTGGAGAAGGATGTCATGCTTGGTAGGGTGGAGGGTCAACGAAAGAGGGGGAGGCCTTCAACGAGATGGATTGACACGGTGGCTGCAATGATGGGCTCAAGTATAGCAGGGATTGTGGGGCTGGCGCGGGATCAGGCAGTGTTTCGTTCTGCTGTGCATGGGGTCGCTATGAGTCGGAAACGGCACTTAACAACATAACAACAACAGCATCCTTCAAACCTCTGAATACCTCTCCCAATCATATGCCCCTTCCCAAACTGAGGACTGTTATTTGTAATATGATTTTTAGAAGTGGGTAGTTAGAGATAACCTAGATATTCATTAGGAGAAGAACTGATAGTAAAATCTGATGGATGCATACTAAGGAAAGCTAGGTAGCAGTTAGAAGCAAGAAACTAAAAGGACCAAAGAGTGAAATGGATTTGGAGGAAGCTAATTAACAACTTGTGATATGCAGATGGCACAATCGTGCTTGCTGAAAATGAAGAAGACTTAAAGTATTTACTGATAAAAGTCAAAGACTACAGCCTTGAGTACAGATTAAACCTCAGCATAAAGAAAATAAAAACCCTCACAACTGGACCAATAAGCAACATCATGATAAGTAAAGAAAATACTGAAATAGTTAAGAATTTCATTATACTTGGATACACAATGAATGCTCATTGAAATAGCAGTTAAGATATCAAACTATGTAATGCATTGGATAAATCTGCTATAAAAGACCTCTTAAATTGTTATTTATTTTTTTAAAAACAAAGATATCACTTAGAGGACTACAGTGCATCATGGTGTTTTCAGGCTTCTCATATACATGCAAAAGCTGGGCAATGAATAAGGAAGACTGAAAAAAATTGATGCATTTGAATTATGGTGTTGGTGAAGAATATTGACTGTACTGTCTTGGAAGAAGTACAACCAGAATGCTCCTTAGAAGTAAAAATGGTAAGACCTTGTCTCACTTACTTTGGACATGTTATCAAGAGGGACCAGTCCTTAGAGAAGGTTATCATGCTTGGTAAAGTAGAGAGTTAGTAGAAAAGAAGAAAATCTTCAACAAGATGGATCAACACAGTGGCTACAATAATGGACCCCAACAGCAATGACTGTGAGGATGACGCGGGACCAGGCAGTGTTTCATTCTGATGTACCTAAAGTGGTAGTTCAAACCCACCAGGCACTCCTTGGAAGGAACATTGGGCAATCTACTTCCATAGTGATACCGCCTCAGAAACCCAAGGAAGGGTCACTATGAGTCGGGTCTGACTCGACAGCACATAACAACAACAGGGTTGCTATGAATTGGAACCTACTGGACAGCACTTAACAGCAACAGTCATAATCTCTTACTTTCCCTCCAGCATATCCAGCTTTTTATGGCAATTATTTCCTTGCTTTTCTTTGTACTTTTACCACCCAAGTATTCGTTGTTGTTGTTGTTGTTATGTGCTGTCAAGTCAGACCTGACTCATAGCGACCCTTCCTTGGGTTTTGGAAGGCGTATAACTATGGAAGTAGATTGCCCAACCTTCCTTCTGAGTAGTTTTGCTTGTTTTTGAATTATATATTCACCAGCCATTCTGGTGAATGTGTAGTTGTGTCTCATTTTGGTTTTGATTTTATATTGCTGTTTAATGATGTTGAACACCTTTTCATAGATCTCCCATTTTATGTGTGGCTCTTTGTATTTTTCTTACTGATCTATAGAAATCCTTTCTATATTTTAGGTATGAGCCCTTGTTGTATATTTTGTTCAAATCTTTTCATACTCTTGTGGTTTTTCATTCACTTTTGGCAAACAAAAGTTATTAATTTTATGTCAGAGATATGTCTTCATTTTTATAGTTCTTTCCAAAATTAAATAGTGTTATCCCATGTTGTCATCTAACAGATTTATTTGATTTGCTTTTCACCCTTAGGTCTAGCTACTTGGAACTCATTTAAGTATGCGGTATAAGAAAACAGCAAAGATTGTTTTTTTTTTCTTCCATATGGATATCCAGTTTTCCCAGAACCATTTATTATAAGACCAAAGACTGTCCTTTTAATGATTGTACAACATGATGAATATAATCAGTGACACTGAGTTATATATGTGAAAATTGTTGAATTGGTAAAGGTTTTGTTACATATATATTTTACCATGTACACACACACACACAAGAAGACCACCTTTTCCCCACAGTTTTATGTGACACTTTTGTCAGAAATCATGTATCCATTTATGTAGACCAATGAAATGGGTTTTTGGATTTATATATTTTTTTTCATTGCTATTTGTCTTTCTTCATCTCAGCACCATACTGTCTTAACTCAAGTAGCTTTATAATAAATCTTGATATCAAGTAAGGCAAATTTTCTCACCTTGTTCTTCTTTTCCAAGATTGTCTTGGCTCTTCTTACCTTTCCATTTTCATAAAAATGTTAAAATTAACTTTTAAAGTTCTAAGAAACACTGGGGTTTTGATTCTTTTTGTTGTATCTCTAGGTCGATGTTGGAAGAATTGGCATCTTAGATCTTTGACATTTTGTCTCAGTAATATTACATAATTTATCTGTGTAGAAGTTTTGAAAATCTATTGTTATACTTACTGCTAAGTGTTTGATTTTTTTGTGCTGCTTTTTATAAATGGAATTTTAAAAATGTCTATTGAAATATAGAAATAAAATCAATTTTACTTTAACTTTATATTCAGAAACTTTACTAAAATTGTTTATTGTTTCCAATAATTATTTCTGTAGATTATTTTGCATTATGTATACAATAATACATGTAACTGTGAATTATGCCAGTTTTGTTTATTAGTTCTATTCTTAAGCCTATGCTTTTTCCCTTGCCTTATTCTATGGGTAACTGCCCAGTAATAATTTGAATAGGAGTAATGATAGTGGGATCCTTTCATCATCCCTGACATCAAAGGGAAAGCTATCAATATTTCATCATAAGAATTGGTTGATGTCCAACTATTTCAGGAGGCAGCATATGATCAAGAACCAGTGATATTGAAGGAAAAAGCCCAAGATGCATTGAAGGAATCGGTGAAAAACAAGGCTTCAGGAATTGATGGAATACCCATTGAGATGTTTCAACAAACGGATGCAACTCTTGAGGTGCTTACTCATTTATGACAAGAAACTTGGAAGACAGCTTCCTGGCCAACTAACTAGAAGAAATTGATATTTGTGCCTATTCCAAAGAAATATGATCCAACAGAATATAGAAATTATTGAACAATATCATTAATATCACATGCAAATAAAAGTTTGCTGAAGATAATTCAAAAATGGTTGCAGTAGTATATTGACAGGGAATTTCCAGAAATGCAAGCTGGATTCAGAAGAGGAGGTAGAATGAGGGATATCATTGCTGATGTCAAATGAATCTTGGCTGAAATCAAAGAATACCAGAAAGATGTTTTGCTTTTGTTTTATTGAGTATCCAAAGGCATTTGACTGTGTGGATCATAACAAATTATGGATAATCTTGAGAAGAATGGGAATTCCAAAACCCTTAATTGTGCTTGTGAGGAACCTATACATAGACCAAGAGGTCTATGTTGTTTGAACAGAACAAGGGGATACTGCATAGTTTAAAATCAAGAAGTGTGTGTGTCAGGGTTGTATCCTTTCGCCATACTTATTTAATCTGTATGCTGAGAAAATAATCCAAGAAGCTGGACTATATGAAGAAGAATGCAGCATCAGGATTGGAGGAAGAATCATTAACAACCTGAGATATGCAGATGACACAGTGTTGCTTGCTGAAAGTGAAGAAGACTTGAAGTACTTACTGATGAAAATCAAAGACTGTAGTTTTCACTTTGGATTACACCTCAACATAAAGAAAACGAAAATCCTCACAACTGCACCTATAAGCAGCATTGTAATAAATGGAGAAAAGATTAAAGTTGTCAGGGATTTCATTTTAATTGGATCCACAGTCAACATTCATGGAAGCAGCAGTCAAGAAATCAGACGTCATATTGCACCAGGCAGTCTCCTACAGAAGACCTATGTTAAGAAGCAAAGACGTCACTTGAAAAGGCTAAAGTGCACCTGACCCAAGCTACAGTATTTTCAGCTGCCTCATATGCATGTGAAAGCTGAACAATAAATAAGGAAGACGGAAGAAGAGTTGATGACTTTGAATTGTGGTGTTGGCAAAGAATACTGAAAGTACCATGGACTGCCAGAAGAACGAACAAATCTGTCCCGGGAGAAGTGCAGCCTGAATGCTCCTTGGAAGCAACAAAGGCCAGACTTCGTCTCACCTACTTTGGTCATATTGTTAGTAGAAAGGACTGCTCTCTGGAGAAGGATATCGTTCTTCATAAAGTAGAGGGTCAGTGACGAAGGGGAAGACCCTCAATGAGATGGATTGACACAGTGGCTGCAATGACAGGCTCAAGCACAGCAAAGATTGTGCGGATGGCACAGGATTGGATACTATTTTGTTCTGTTGTACATAGAGTTACTATGAGTTGGAGCCAACTTGAGAACACTTAACAACAACATGATGTTGCTATTAAAAAAAAAAAAAAAAACCCTCTGGCATCAAGTTGATTCCAACTCATAGCGACCCCCCCATTAGCTTTCCAAGGCAGTAAATCTTTAGGGAAGTAAATTGCCCAGTCTTCCTTCCACAGAGCAGCTAGTGGGTTTAAACTGCTAGCCTTTTGGTTAGCAGTCAGATGCCTCAGGCACTGATAATGTATCAAATATGTAAGGTTACTTCTATTCTTGGTTTACTGAAAATCCTGTTTTTTTTTTTTTAAATAATGACTGTCAAGTTTTATAAAATAATTTTTCTGTATGTGACGATCATATGCTTTTACTCTTTCATTCTGTTAATGTTCTGAATTGTATTGATTGGTTTCAGAGTATCAGTCCGGTCTTACATATCTATCATAAACATGACTAACATGACTTGGTCATGTTATATTATTCTTCATATATTGTTGGATTTTGCTTATAATATTTTTTGTTTTGAATTTCTACATATGTACATAGATTAGATTGGCCAGTAATTTTCCTTTCTCAAAATGTCTTTTTCAGGCTTTGTTATTAAGTTTATTTTAGTGTTACAAAAGAAGTTGGGATATATTGTTCCTGTTTTTGTAATTTTTGACTGAGTTACATAAGATTAGCATTATTTCTTCTTTAACTATTTGATATAATTGTTTTGTGATACCATCTGGTCCTGGAATTTGCTTTGTGAATTAAATTTCTTTTGATAATTAATGAAATACTTAGATTTTTTTTTACTTCATATGCTATTTTTGTAAGTTGTTTTTATCTAAGAAGTTATCTATATTGTGTAAAATTTCAAATTTATTGTCACAGAATTGTGTATACTATCTTCCATATGTTGTTGTTGTTATGTATAAATACAGATTTTGCATTATGTGTATATATATGGGAGCTCTGGTAGCATAGTGGCTAAGGCACTTGACTGCTAACCAGAAGGCTGGCAGTTCAAACCCACCAGC
>NW_006921694.1:1593358-1604300 GCF_000298275.1 Orycteropus afer afer | reverse complement strand
TTTTTTTTTTTTCTTTTTTTGGGGGAGCTCTGGTAGTGTAGTGCCTAAGGCACTTGACTGCTAACCAGAAGGCTGGTGGTTCAAACTCATCAGCCACTCCTTGGAAGGAAAGTGGGGCAATCTACTTCTGTAGTGATACTGCCTTGGAAACCCAAGGAGGGAGGGGTCGCTGTGAGTCGGGTTCGACTTCACAGCACATAACAACAATATATTTTTTAATTGTTGCTTTTCCATTTATCTCTCTGTCTGCCTTGTTTAGTCTTGCCAAGGGTTTATCAATTTCAATAGTGTTTTAAATAACTTTTGCTTTGTTGAACCTTCATTGTGAGTTTTTTGTTTACTAATTTTATTCTGATCTTATTTTCTGTATTAGAGCTTAAATTCTAAAGCACTTGGTTTGTGGAAGGCTGTGGTCTGCAGTGGGAGCCCTAACTCCATTTTGAGCCTTAACATAAGTTTCAGGTGCCATTTGGGTTCTTTATGACCATAAACCAACATTGTAGCTATGCACGGATAAGTTCCAGGAGAAATCTAGGGAGGAGCAATTTGCCTAAGGATGATTTTGGTTGAAAGTAGATTATCCTCACACAGGGAACTAGGGAACTTGCCTGAGAGTGTCCTTTTCTAATTTAAATTAAGGTTGAGGCCTTGGTGTTTGGTAGGCACCTTATGGCTAAGACTCAGGCTGCATGGCCATGAGTCACAGCCTCACCAGACCACTGCCTAGCTGGTTAGTCAAGGCCTAGAACCAGTCCTGTAACCGTTTTCTATTGTCAGTTATGTATGTGTCCCAATCATGGTCTTCTCCCTGCTTCTGTAGTCCTTCCTGCAAGTGATGGATCAATCCATCACCAATCATGATTTTGTGATGATTCCTTTTTTTTTTTTTTTAAATCATATATAATTAGCCACATGGCCATGACTTAGTGGATTCCATTCAGCTTTCTGATGGTGATGGTTTCCTTCATCCAGGATGATAGTCTTTGTTTTGTCTTTGTCCTGTCCAAGGCTTAATAAAGTGTCTCTATTGAACCTGTTTGAATTTGGGGTCTCTTTTCCCCTATTACATTCCTTTTTTTTTTTTTTTTTAAACTTTAATTTGCTATTCTTTCCCTGACTTCTTGTGAATGATGTTTACCTCATTGCCAAAGGGGCAAAGAGGCCACATCTTCTGGCCTCCTCTAACCCCACAAGAGGAAGACAGAATCACCATCAGTAGCCCAAGGCCTATCCCTGCAAGGCCAGACATGTTGCCTCCCTCCAGCCCTTTCACCAACCATTCCTCCTGCAGCACCCACCACCTTTCTGCTGGGTTCAATAATTTGCTGCAGTGGCCACACAGAACTCACAGATTATGGAGTTTAATAGGGAAGCACCAGGATACAATTCAAGTTCAGGAACAACATTCAGTCTCTCTCAGCCAACAGTCTCTCTCCCAACAGTGTGTGTCTCTCAGCAATGCGTGTCTCTTGGCATCTTTTTCTCAGCAGCGTGTGTCTCTCAGGAGTGTGTTTCTCTCAGCAGCATGTCTTTCACAACCAGCAGTCAGAGAGACTCCTTCTGCCTCTAGGAGGCCTCCTTTTGAGCCTGACAGAGTGGCCAAACTAACCATCAGAATTCTAAGCACTTGAGAGAGCGAACTTCCCAGAACATTGCTTTGCGCCACAGCTCAACAGAAATACCATAGGTGGATAACTTTAGCAATCAGGAGCTCCTCAGTTGCTCATGGCAAATTCCACCTCAGAGTTTACAAAGACTTATGGGTAGAAAAGCCACACTAAGTGATTTACTACACCACACTCATTAATTTTGTTTAACTTCTTTTCTAGTATATAATGCTATACTATAAATTTATCTCGAAGCACTGCTTTAAATTGCATCTCAAAAGTTTTGATATTTAGTATTTTCAGTTCAGAATATTTTTCTGTGATTTCTTCTTTCACCTTTGCGTCATTTAGATGTAGATTTCTTATTTTCCAAATAAATGGAAATTTTCTTAATTTTTTTAAATTATGATTTGAATGAAAGTTTATAGAGCAGATTGGTTTTCCATTCAACAATTCAATCACTTGTTTCATGACACTGATTGCAATCCCCGCAACGTAGCAGTGTTCTTCCCATTTCCTCCCTGTGTTTCCTGTTTCCATTCTTCCTTCTTCCCTATCTCTTCCTGCCTTCTGAGCTTTATCCTTGGGCAAAAGCTGCTCTTTTGATCTTATATGGCCAATTATTCTATGGAGTGCCTACCCTCTAATGTTATCGTTCACCTGATCTTTGAGTTTCTTCACTCTCCTTTGCTTTCCATGGAGAGAGACCAGTAGTTGCACCATAAGTGGCCTGTAGCTATATGGGCATTTGCAAGATTTTTTTTTTTTTTCGTATTGAATTTTAGCTTAGTTATATTGTGGTCAGAGAAAATACTCCAAGAACATTCCAGTTCTTTGAAATGTTTGGAGACTTAGTTTGTAGCACATACTCAATTTTTGAAAATATTTCATATTTATTTGTAATGCATTTGAGTTGTTGGATACAGTGTTCTGTTTATATCAATTAGGTCAAATTTATTTGTTTATAATGTGTATGTATATAATGTATATAATTATACACTTGCAAGTGTGTGTATATATATATATATATTTATTTATTTATTTGTACATACATATTTTGTACATGGTGCCTAAGGAATTTGACTGCTAACCAGAAGGTTGGCAGTTCAAATCCACTAGCCACTCCATGAAAGGAAGATGAGGCAGTCTACTTCTATAAAGATTTACTGCCTTAGAAACCCAATCGAGGTTGCTATGAGTTAGAATTGACTTTATGGCAGTGGGTTTGGTTTTATATATGTGTGCATGCATATATATGTACATATATGTGTATCTGTGTGTATATATGTATATAATGCATACACACACACATATATGTATGTACATATATATACACACACACATATATATGTATACTCACACACACACACACACATATAATCTGTGTCATCTTTGAGATTCTTTTCATGATTTGTCCATTGTCCAAATGGATTTGTCAGTTTCTCTCTGTAGTTTTCTAACTTTGTTTTGTATATTTTGAGGCTGCATTATTAGGTGCACACACATTTAGAATTGTTCTACCTTCCATATAAATTGAACCCTTAATTCTTATGAAGTATCCCTTTCTATCTCTTGTATTGTTTTTTTTTTTTGGGGGGGGGGATAGCTTCCTTTTTGTAGGTATTTGCATGTTATGTGTTTTTTCTTTTCTTTTTAATCCATTTATATCCTTTAGCATGTATCTTTTATAAACAGCCTAGAGAGATAGTTTATTTATTTATTTATTATCCGGTCTTTTAAAGTAGACTATTCACTCCACTAATATTTATTTAATACAATTACTGGTATCTCTGCTTTAATGGGAGGACCTTGAACTAGATTTTTATTTAGCTAAGGTTAATGGAATGGTCTTTCTGAGATGTTTACTGTGGGCTTAAATCTTCTAACTTGTCATAATACATTGAGAAAGTTTTCATTTTTGTTTTAAAATACTTTGTTAAAAAAGGAGAAAGTGTATGTGGCTTCAAGCTTATATTTAAATAAGTGCAATTCTATAAGGGATAGCTATTAGAAGCATAGTCATATGTTTGAGGGGAGTTCAAGGCTGATTAAGGAAAAAGATATAATCTGGAGATAGCAGTGTTGTACAACAAGGATATTTATTGGGGCCCCGACATGTTGATAGCTTTCATGCAGGGGGCAGTGTCCTGTAGCAAGAGGACCAATAGAGGAAAGTGGCACACCCAAAGTAGTGGGCAAGCAATGCTTTGGGGATATGCAGGCTTACAAGTGTCTAGGCTATGTTGATGTACCTTATTGAACAGCAAGGAGGTGTATCTCTGGGTTAGAGAACTCTAAGGAGAGCCACAGCTTGGGGTCTTTATAACTACATTGTTTATCTTAGCTATGGCTAGCACAGTTCCACAGTTTAAAGCAGGCAGGTTCTAAGTGGCTAAAAATCGGCTTATTTGGGCTATTTTAAAAACGGTCGGATGTGTAAAAATTTGAGTTTGGTGTCAGAGAGGCTTTTTTGGGTTAAAGGTTCTCAAATTGCTGTGAAAAAGAAAACACCCTGGTAACAATACACAGAAGCCATCTTTGGCTCACTTTTATAGCAAGTCCTGACCAAGAACAATGCCACATCATGTGGCAAACCCAATATATAGCCAAACCCAACCATTACTTTGGCATTGGTAGACCAAGAAAATACCTAGGCTTACTGAATTATAAATACAACTATATGAATCAAACACTATTATGTATCTATATATCTCTAATGTGTTTTATCTGTGATATAAAATGGCCTTTTTAATGGGATTTTCCTGTAATTTTAGTAGGTGGAAAAAGTAACAAGAAAGTGATAGCTTTGTGTATTGGGGTAAAAAAGTAGGAAGGATATCTGAAGTAATCATTAGAGTGTTAAAAATATATTGAGGCTGGGACCAGGAATGGGCTAATGTGCCTGAAGTTAATGACTTATGTATAGAGCTCTTGTAACAGAGGTACCAGTTCAGAATAGAAGTTTAAAAAGAGCAGGAAATATAGGATTGCTGAATTAAAACATCGAATACTTTTTTTGGTAGTAAAATAGAAATGTGAATAAAAATTACTAGAATAACTGTAAAAAGATTTTTTTGAGACAATTGAAATTGGAATATTGAGTATTAGATTATAGATTAGATGTTATTAAGGAATCATGGTTAATTTTGTAGGTGTTACTGTATTGTGGTAATATAAGAAATCTTTTTATTTTGGGGAGATACACATGAAAGTATTTAGGGTTGAAATGACAGACATATCAGGAATTTGTTTTGAAACATTGTGGTAATAGGAAGAAGAAAGAGATAAAGTGTGCTAAAATGTAAAAAACTATTGAGTCTGAACAGAAGAAATTATGGGAGTTTATTATTGTCTCTATTTCAGTATATGTTTTAAAACTGTAATAATATATATATTTTTTCTTTTATGGTGGTGAAAACATACACACCAAGACATTCACCAACATAACAACTTTCACATTTATAGATCAGGGACATTGATGACAGTTTGCATGCTGGGCCACCATTATTGCTATCCTTTTCCAAAATTTTCTACCACCATTAGCATAAACTCAGTGCACCAATACAAAAGCTTCCCCTTTCCTCCTCTCCTAGCCATGGTAAACACTAAAAATCTTTGATTTCCATAAATAAATATATAAACACACACACACATTTTTTAACTTATCTAGCAATTTTCCCTTCCCTAGCCTCCCATCTTTGGTAACCAACAAAGAAAATTTACTTCCATATATAATCCTTTTCTTGATTGTTTACAAAAGTGCACTAATACAATATATGCCTTTCTGTGACTGACTTATTTTACTTAGTATAATGTTCTCCAAGTTCAGCCACATTATGTGGTATGTTGTGGACTGTACATTATTCTTTAGTGCTGCATAGTATTCCATGTGTGTATGTACCGTAGTTTGGTTATCTATTCCTCCATTGATGGGCACTTAGGTTGTTTCCATCTCTTTGCTATTGTGAATAGTGCTGTGATGAACATGGATGTCCATTTATCTGTTCATATTCTGACTCTCACCTCTTTAGGATATATACCTAGTAATGGGATTGCTGGATCAAATGATATTTCTATTTCCAACTTTTTAAGGGGTCGCCATACTGATTTTCACAGTGGTTGTCATTTTACAGTCCCACCAGCAGTGTATGAGAGTCCCAGTCCTTCCACATCCGCACCAACATTTGTTATTTTCTGTCTTGTTGAACTTTACTGTTAGTGCTAGAGCAAGATGGTATCTCGTTGTTTTGATTTGCATTTCTTTAATGGCTAATGATCATGAACATTTCTTCATGTGTTTGTTGGCCACCTGAAGATCCTCTTTGGTGAAGTGTGCATTCATATCTTCTGCCCATTTTTTTTTTATTGGATTGTTTGTCTTTTTGGTGTTGAAGTGTTGGAGTTTTCTATAAATTTAGATATAAGTCCCTTGTCAGATATGTCATTGCTGAATATTTTTTCCCACTCTGTAGGTTCTCTTTTTACTCTTTTGGAGAAATCTTTTGAAGCACAAACAAATTTCATTTTTAGAAGGTCCCAATCATCTATCTTCTGCTGTTTATGCATTTTGGGTTATGCTTGATAGTCTATTTATGCCATAAATTGTTGTTGTTGTTATGTGCTGTCGAGTTGGACCCGACTCATAGTGACCCGTCCTTGGGTTTCCGAGGTGATATAACTACATAAGTAGATTGCCCAGCCTTCCTTCTGAGGAGTGGCTGGTTGGTTTGAACTGCCGGCATTCTGGTTAGCAGTCAAGTGCCCTAGGCACTGTGCTGCCACAGCTCCTAAATTTGCCCCTATTATTTCTCTGATGAACTTTTAGTTTTAGGTTTCACATTTAAGTCTTTGATCTATCTGGAGTTAGTTTTTGTGTATGGTGTGAGGTACAAATCTTGTTTCATTTTTCTGCAAATGGATATCCAGTTTTGCCAGTACCATTTGTGTTAAAGAGACTATCTCTTCCACATGTAATGGATTTCAACCCTTTGTCAAAGATCAGCTGACCGTAGGTCAATGGATCTATTTCTGGTTCTCAATTCTATTCCGCTGCTCTATGTATCTGTCATTGTACCACTACCAGACTGTTTTGATTACTGTGCCTGTGTAGTAAGTTTTGAGATCTGGGAGTGTGAGACCTCCTACTATGTTTTTCTTCAGTAGTGCTTTGCTTATCCAAGGTTTCCTTCCATATAAAATTAGTGATTGTTTTTTTCCATATCCTTAAAGAATGTTGATGGAATGTGGATTGCTTTGGGTAGTATTGACATCTTCACAACATTCAATCTTCCTATGCATGAACATGGTATGTTCTTCCATTTGTGTAGATATCTTATGGTTTCCTGAGTAGTCTTTTGTAGTTTTCTTTGTATAGGTCTTTTGTGTTCCTGGTAAGATTTATTCACAAGTATTTTATCTTTTTGGTAGCTATTGTAAATGGTATTGATTTCCTTATTTCCTTTTTTGAGACCTCTTTGCTGGTGTAGAGGAATCCCACAGATTTTTGTTGTTAATCTTGTATCTTGCTATTATGCTAAATAAGTCTAGTAGTTTTCTTGCTTGGTCTCTTGGATTTTCTATGTATAGAATCATATCATCTGCAAATAGGGATAGTTTTACTTCTTCCTTACCAATTTGGATGCCTTTGATTTCCTTTTCTTGCCTTATTGCCCTGGCTAGGACTTCCGATATAATGTTGAATAGAAGCAGAGATAGAGAGCATACTAATCTGGTTCCTGTTCACAAGGGGAATGGAGTTCTGGTAGTGTAGTGCCTAAGGCATTTTACTGCTAACCAGAAGGCTGACAGTTCAAACCCACCAGCCACTCTTTGGAAGAAAGACTGGGCAATTTACTTCTGTAGTGATACCACCTCAGAAACCCAAGGAGGGGTCCCTACGAGTTGGATCCGACTTGATGGCAATGAGTATTGAAAGTAACAGCTGTTGGTTTTGCATATGTGCCCTTTATTATGTTGAAGAATTTCCCTTCCTATTTTTTCTGAGCATTCTTATCAGGAATGAGTGTTAGATTTTATCAAATGCCTTTTCTGCATCAATGTTATGATTATGTGATTCTTTTCCTTTATTATACTCATATGATGGATTATATTGATTGTTTTTCTGATGTTAAAACATCCTTGCATACTTGGTATGAATCCCACTTGGTCATGATGTATTTTATTTATTTTTTTTGGTATGTTGTTGGAGTTTATTGGCTAAGATTTTGTTGAAGATTTTTGCATCTACATTCATAAGGGATATTGGTCTGTAGTTTTCCTTTCTAGTAGTGTCTTTGCCTGGTTTTGGTATCAAGGTTATGGTTGCTTCATAAAATGAATTCGGGGGATTCTATCCTTTCCTGTGTTCTGGAATAGTTTGAGTAGGATTCGTGTCATCTCTTCTCTGAATGATTGGTAGAATCTGGGCCAGGGCTTTTTTTTGTTGGTAATTTTTTAATTACCTATTCAATATCTTCTTTTGTTACAGGTCTGTTCAAATTGTCTACTTCAGTCTGTGTTAGTTTAGATAAGTAATGTGTTCCTAGAAATCTGTCCATTTCTTCTAGGTTTTCAAATTTGTTGGCATACAATAATATCCTACTAGTATCCTTTTTTTTCTATTGGTTCTGTTGTAACGTCGCCCATTTAATTTCTTATTCATGTTATTTGCATCTTCTCCTTCCTTTCCTTTGTTAAGTTTGCCAGTGGTTTGTTGATTTTATTGATCTTTTCAAAGAACCAACTTCTATTCTTGTTGATTTTTTGATTGTCTTGCTATTTTCTGATTAATTTATTTCTGCTCAAATCTTTATTCTTTCTTTTCTTCTGGTGACTGTAGGCTTTTTTTGCTGCTTGTTCACTGATTGTTGGAGATACTGAGTTAAGATATTGATTTTGATTGTTTCTTCTTTTTTGATGTGTGCATTTATTATTATAAATTGCTCTCTGGCCCCTGCTTTTGCAAAACCTAAGGTTTTGGTACATTGTGTTTTCACTCTCATTTGATTTGAGGAAATTTTTAATTTCATTTTTTATTCTGTTACCTCATTGTTTTTAAGGAGGGTGGTACTCAGTTTCCATGTGTTTGATCTTTTTCCATTGATCTTCCTAGTGTTAATTTCTAATGTTATAGCATTATTATCTGAGAAGATGCTTTGCAGTATTTTGATGTTTTAAAATTTATCGAGGCTTGCTTTGTGGCATAACATATGGTGTGTTCTGGAGAATGTTCCATGTGTGCTGAAAAAGAATGCTTTTGTTGGGTGAAGTGCTCTATAGATATATATAAGGTCAGGTTGGTTGATCATATTGTTTAATTCTATATCTTTGTTGAGAAGGTTGGAGGTTCAAACCCACCAGCCACTCCTCGGAAGGAAGATGGGGCAATCTACTTCCATAGTGATACTGCCTCGGAAACCCAAGGAAGGGTTGCTATGAGTCGGGTCCAACCCGATGGCAAACAACAACAACGACAGTATCTTTGTTGAGTTTCTTTCCAGTTGTTATGTCTTTTATTGAAAGTGGTGTATTAAAGTCTCCTACTATTACTGTTGTCATAGTTAAAGTTGTATGTCAACTTGGCTGGGCCTGGTTGAGTATAGCTGGGCAGCTGGATTTAGTTATTCTCCATGGTGAGATTGGCAATTAACTATATTGTGTAATCTACTGGAGCAGCTGAGTAGCTACTTTAGAGATGTGGTCTGCTTCTAGTATATAAGAAGCAGTTTTAAGGAAGGTCTCTAGCTTATGGTATGCTTGAACCCTGTATGTAGCCGAGTCATTGTTCAGCGGCTTGGGACTTCTTCTGGACTTGAATTAGTGGCCTGCTAAGGTGTTTGGTAACATTGGGACTTTGCCTTTTCACTTGTTGACCTCAGGTTTGTCAGCCTCAGCAGCCAGCAGCTGCATGAGTGAAGAACAGCCTGCAGCTTCAGTGGGCCAGGAGCAAGAGGCAGAGCTGAAGCCCAAGTTTGAGGGGCTTTCACCAACTCCCTAGAGCCAGCACTTTGAACTCGGACTTCTAACCTCCAAGACTGTAAGAGAATAAACTCCTTTTTGTTCAAGGCATTCCGTTTGTGGTATATTCCTGTCAGAGCATCACTAGATAACCAAAACAACCATGGAGTCATTTATTTGTCTTTTCAATTCTGTTAAAGTCTGATTTATGTATTTTGGGGCTCTTTCATTGGGTGCATAGATATTTATTATGGTTATGTCCTCTGGTTCAGTTGATACTTTAATCATGTAATATTCTTCCTTGTCTCTTATGGTGGTTTTTGTCTTAAAGTATATTTTCTCTGAAATTAATATTGACACTTCTGTTCTTTTTTGATTGCTATTTGCTTGATATATCTTTTTCCAATCTTTGATTTTTAGTGTGTTTTGTCTTTGTGTCTAAGATGAATCTCTTATAGACAGCATATTGATGGGTCATGTTTTCTTATCCAGTGTGCAACTCTCCTTCTCTTGAGTGGTGCTGCCAAAGGGGCAAGGAGGCTGGATCTTCTGACCTCCTCTAACCCCACAAGAGGAAGGCAGAATCACCTTCAGTAGCCCAAGGCCTATTCCTATGAGGCCAGACATGCTGCCTCCTTCTAGCCCTTTCAAAAACCTGATACCAACTGTTCCTCTCACAGCACTCACCACCTCTCTGCTGGGTTCGATGATTTGCTGCAGTGGACACACAGAACTCACAGATTATGGGATTTATTAGGAAAGCAACAGGCTACAATTCAAGTTCAGGAGCAATGCTAGTCTCTCTCAGCCCACTGTCTCTCAGCCAACAGTCTCTCTCAGTCTCTCTCTTAGCAGTGTGTATCTCTTGGTATCTCTCTCAGCAGCGTGTGTGTCTCTCGTGTCTCTCTCAGCAATATGTGTCTTTCATGTCTCTCAGCAATGCATGTCTCTCGCATCTCCCTCTCAGCAGCACATGTCTCTCGTGTCTCTCTCTCAGAAGCATGTGTCTCTCACATCTCTCTCTCTCAGCAAGTGTGTGTCTCTCAGGAGCAAGAGAGAGGGAGAACTTCCCAGAAGATTGCTTCGTGTTACTCTCAACAGAAATACCCCAGGTGGATAACTTCAACAATCAGGAGCTACTCAGTTGCTCATGGCAAATTCCCCCACGGAGTTTACAAAGATTTATGGCTAGAAAAGGCACACTATGTAATTTACTACACCGCAGGTGCATTTACTCCATTTATGTTCAGTGTAATTATCAACAAGTATGACATTTTTGCTGTCATTTTGTTATCTGTTTTTTCGTGGTGTTGCTGATTCTTTGTTCCATATAATTTTCTGTCCTGAGCTCATTTTGTTTATGAATTTATTATTATTAT
>NW_006921694.1:1589509-1593232 GCF_000298275.1 Orycteropus afer afer | reverse complement strand
AGGTTACCCTGTGATATGCAGTTTTCTTCCTAAGTTTAGAACATTCAGTTCAATCTTGCAACTGTTTTGACTGCCTCACCATTTGAAAGTTCTGTACTTACACTATTTAATCCTTCTTCTTGGTTTGTTGTCCTCATTTACCAATTGATGTTTCTGTTTCAGTTTTTATGGTCTTGTCAGCTTATTTTACTTTGGATACTTCTGTAACTGGGATGATTTCTGGGTTATGTCATCATGTGTGTTAATCATCAGTTGTTATCTGCTGTTTTTGGTTCTCTGTCCAAAGGACCATATTTAGTATCTCTTGTATGATTGGTCTGGTTTTAACAAATTCTCCCTTAATTTCTGTTTATTTTGTAGTGTCCTAATTTCATCATAATATTTGAGGGACACTTTATCTGGGTATATAATTCTTGGTTGGAAAGGTTTTTCTTTCAGGTTTTTATATATATATCATCCCAATGCCTTCTAACCTCCATGGTTTCTGCTGAGACATCACAACTTAGTCTTATTGGTTGCCCTTTGTAGTAACTTTTCATTTTTCTCATGCTGCTTTCAGGATTCTTTCTTTGTCTGGTTTTGCTGAGTTTGATTGATATGTCTTGGTGACTTTTTTGGGGGGTCTGTCTTGTTTGGGGTTTATTGAACTTGTTGAATGGATATCTTCTCATCTTTCATCATATTAGGGAAATTCTCTTCCAACAAATCTTCAACAATTTTCTCTGTGGTTTTGTCTCTTCCTGTTCTGGAATTCCGATTACACATAGGTTATTCCTCTTGGTGGTATCTCACATGAACCTTAGGCTTTCTTCATTCTGTTTTGATCTTTTTTTCTGATTGACCCCTTAACAAAATAGTATTGAAGTATTTGTCTTCAAGCTCATTAATTCTGTCTTCCATTCATTAGATTCTACTCCTTTGCCATTCATTATGTTATCTGTTTCTGAAATCTTAGTTTTAATCTTCTAGATTTCTATTTGTTGTTTTTGTATTATTTTAAATTTTTCATTTATTATGTTAGTTTGTTATTGTATTGTTTTCCTAAATTATTCTAGAATTTTTGATGTTTTTCTCCATTTTGTCTGTGTTTTCCTTAATTTTGTCAGTTTTTTCCTTGATCTGTCTCTCAATCTGTTGAAGGTACCTAAATATAATTCTTTTAAATTCTTTGTCAGGGGGTTCCAATGCTGCTTTTTGCTCAGTGATGTTTTCTGGGTCTGCATCCTAGTCTCTTGTTTGTTCTACTTTATCTTGCTTCTTTGTGTGGACTGTGATTGTCAGTTGTCTCCAAGACATTGTGATGTTGTTGCATTTATATTTAATTAGTGTTTGTATGATTCACCCAAGATTTTTTGTTGTTGTTCTTGATTTTGTTTTGATGTATCTGTGTGAGATGGGTATTGTGCTCCTCTGTTCACTAGTTTGCAGCACTTAGGCTCTCAGCTCCTGTCAGTAGAGTGTGGTGGGTGTGACAGAGAATGAAAGTATGTGCACATATTTCTGGTAGCTGTTTGTGAAGAGCAGTTGAAGGTGAGTCAAGCTGATATTGGCTGCTGTCTCTCATTGGTCAGTTGGTGCAGAAGCAAGTGGTGGCCCTCACTCAGTGGGTTGGGCTGCAGGAGATGCAGGTATGGTTGGGTCCTGTGGGAATGGTCGCTGTCTCCCACTGAGTTAGACAAAAATAAATAAATAAAATAAATAATAAAAACAACAGAACAAAAAACACAAACCATATAAACAAGGAAGAATAAGTGCAGAAAAAAAAGGCAAGGAAATAAAGGAGAAGAAAAATTTCAAAAATATATATTTTAAAAAAAGAGACAAAAGAAAAATAAAGAGGCAAAACCCTCACAATATATGGGGAGGGGAGAATGAGAGGAAACAGCAAGAGTGAAAGAATAGTAAAGAGAAAACTGCTAAAACAAAACAAGGAATGTAAAGAACCCAAAAAAGAAGAAAAAGAAAAAAGAAGGGAATTAATCAGTAAAAGGAAAGAGAGAAAAGGAAAAAATTAAAAAACAGGGATGGGGTATGGGAAAGAGAAAAAAGTATAAAAAGGAAAGAAGGAGGAAGAATAAAAAAATAATGAGAAAACAAGCAAAAATAAAACTGGCAGGGGATGGGCAGGGCACCCAGGCTAGGGGACTGGAGCCACCCAGTGGAGGAGACCTGTACAGATACTACCCGTTGAAGATCTGTACAGGTGCCAAGTTGACAAGGGGTGGAATTGCGGCGGTTATGTTTTTGTGTCAATTTTGTTAGGCCAGATTGAGTGGCTGGGCAGCTGGATGTAGTATTCCCCATGATGAGACTGGTAATCAATTCCATAGTGGAATCTACTGTTAGCTGCTGAGTAGCAACCTTTGAATATGTGGTCTGCTTCTTGTATATAAGCAGGAACTTTGGGAATGGTCTCTAGCTTATGGCACACTTGGACCCTGCATGTAGCCATGTCATTGTTCAGCAGCCTGCCATACTCTGCCACCTTGGGATTTACAGTGGACTTGAGTTAATGGCCTGCCATATGGTTTGGTAACATCGGGACTGTGCCATTTTATTCATCAACCTTGGGCTTGTTAGCTTCAGCAGCCAGTAGCTGCCTGAGTGAAGAGATGCCTGTAGCTTCACTGGGCCTAGAGCAAGAGGCAGAGCTGAAGTCCAAGGTCGAGGGGCTTTCACCCAGCCCCTGGAGCCTGGCACTTTGAACTTGGACTTAAAGCCTCCAAACTGTGAGAGAATAAACTCCTGTTTGTTAAGGCCATCCCATTTGTGGTATATTCTTGTCAGAGTGGTACTAGGTAACCAGAACAGGGATGTAAGAGTAAGAAGGGGAATATTGCACCTTTTTAGTTGTCAGCCTCCAGTGTGGTTGCCCATGCTGTCTTCCATAAGTGGAGCCTATTCTTAGGTTGCTGGTATCAAAATGCCACTTGCACATATTCACAATGGCTGTGTTGCTTGCAAATATTCAAAATGGCTATACTTTCAGGACAGCCGGCTGTCCACAAATCTGTTTGTCTCCTTCACTGTTTTCCTTTCTGGTCATCAGCCACCAGTGAAGTAGTCCATGCAATCCTTGGCCAGTAGAGCTGATTCTTAGGTTCCTGCCAGGATTTGAACACCACTTGTAAGTATTCAAATTAGGCATGCCTTCAAAACAGCCAACAGTTTGCAGCTCCATTTGTCTCCTTATTCTCTGTTTTCACTCAGGTTCTTCTACTAATTGGTATTTAATCCACTTGTATCCTTCCCTTCAAAACCAGAGTTTGAGGATTATCTTCTGTATCTGTTTCAATTAGTTTCTCATTTCTTTGACCCTTGTAGAGGGTCTGTGTAGCTTGTCTGTCTATTCTGCCATCTTACTGGAAGTTCTAATAATAAATTTTTTAAAAAAGAAAAACAATGTATTTCCTTAATATTAAAAATTTAAATATTATGAACCAGAAAAAGCTATGGATGGTGTTGGGATTAATTGTGGTGGAATGAGCACTGGCATAGTTATAGGCGTTAAGGTACCAGTAGTAAGCTCCAACTCACTTGGCAGGGTTATTTACTCTCTGAACCTCTTTTTTTTGTTTCCAAGATTGTGTTCTAAGGTTAGGCATTGGGCTAAGTCAGCACAGAGTCTTTCTTTTTTTATTTTTATTTTTTAATTGTGATTTGGGTGAAGATTTACAGAGCAAATTCACTTTCCATACAGCAGTTCACATATACTTTGTCTCA
>NW_006921694.1:1585308-1586834 GCF_000298275.1 Orycteropus afer afer | reverse complement strand
TTTGCACCGCCCTGGGACTCATTAATGGGGTGCATTACATTGGCTCATTCACTTTTTCCTTGTTGCCTCCTTACATCACCCACCTCAGTAATCCTTAGTAGTAGTACATTGTCTCCCAAAGGAGTCATTTGATCAAAGAGCATTATGTCCTTTCACCTAAACTCCTAAAGCTATATCTCTTAAACTGAGGCAGAGGGGCCAGAAGATTGGGGAAGCCAATTGTGGTGCATCTTCCTAGAGGGTTTATTTTATTCAAACATTTTGGGAAATATAATGCAATTGATAAATAAAGAATTATTTTATATCAAAACAAACAAAAGTGTAATAGGGGGAGAATGTTCATTTAACATGAAATTCTAAGATACACCTTGAGATTGCCTGGAGCACTTTTTTTTTTTTTTTTTTTTTTTTGTGAACTATGGCCTAAGAATGTAACATGATATAAATATGAAAATTTTTTAAATTCAGAAATTGAAAAAAAAATAGAAACAATGATTCTTTCACATTTTACTCTTCGTATGCATATTAAATCCATATGCCTTCTCCCATTTCTCTTGAAATGTGGCTTTCTCACTTTGTCTTTTATTTTCTCATGTTTGATATTGATGCATGTTGGAAAAGTAGCTGTATAAAGGAGACATTGGGTAAGCATGATGCTAAGTGGCAACTGATATTAAACCCCTAGTCAGGAAGTAATGGGCCTGTGGTAGGGTCTATGGTGACCTAGAGAACTCTTGGTCCCTCCAAAATCGGCAGCCACTACTCAACACCAGACAAATGTTGATAGTCGTTGACATGCAGGAATGTAGGTCCTGTGTTGCTAGTCTGCCACTTTTTCAAGAAAAGCTAGGAATCTGGATTTTTAGTAAAAGCTTCAAACTTTTAAAAGTTTTCTATTTTAAAACACTGCTTGGGCCAAATAAGACATGTCTGGGGCCTGAATGGCATTTGTGAGCTACCATTTTGCCTTCTCTGGTCTATTCCAGAAGTTAGCAAATTATGCTACAGGCCAAAACCCTGCCTGTTTTTGTAAATAAAGTTTTATTGGTACACAGCCACGATCGTTTGTTTATGTATTGGCTATGGCGCTTTTTTTTTCTTTTTTTGTATTCCTTTTTTTTTTTTTTTAATTTAAATTTTAAGAGCTGGTTTTACATTCAAAGTCACACGTACATTTAGTTTCATTCCCCATTCGCATGTCCAACCCCAACCCAGCCTCCTCCCCTCCCTACCCTGCAACACTCTCTCTGTGCCCCTCATAATCATGCACTCCTGTTTGTCCTGCATTTCCTCAGTTTGAATGTTGGTCCTTTGGTGTCCTGTGGTTTATTGCTTTAGGGGATGCATTACCATTGAGTGTGTGGGTGCAGCATCCTGGGTTGAGTGGTCTGCGTGTACATCTCGCTAACTGTTGGACTGAGAGCCCGCCCCTGGGGGTGAGTTTTATTCCAGGTGCCAAATGTATTTCAGGGCCATAGTATTGGGAGTCTCACCAGACTTCATCTGACCAGTAATTCTGGTCATTA
>NW_006921694.1:1577467-1583008 GCF_000298275.1 Orycteropus afer afer | reverse complement strand
TTTTTTTTTTTATTTTTTGCAGTGTTCTCTTCCCTCCTCTCCCTTCTCTGGAAACCAACAAAGAAAGTTCCCTTCCATATATAAATCTTTCCTTGACTTTTTACAATAATGAACTAATACTATATTTGTCCATCTGTGATTGACTTCTTTCATTCAGCATAATGTCCTTCAAAGTTCATCTATATTATGTAGTGTTTTGCAGATTCTACATTATTATTCTTTAGGGTTGCATAGTATTCCACTGTGTGTATGTACCACAGTTTGGTTATCCACTCTTCTGTTGCTGTGCACGTAGGTTGTTTCTATCTTTTTGCTATTATAAATAGTACTGCAATGAACATGGGTGTGCATATATCTGTTCTTGTCCTGGCTCTCACTTCTTTAGGATATATACCTGGTAATGGGATTGCTAGGTCAAATGGTATTGCTAATTCCAGCTTTTTAAGAAATCCCCATACTGCTTTCCACAGTGGTTGTATCATTTTAGAGTTCCATCAGCAGTGTATGAGAGTCCCAATCTCTCCACATCCTCACCACCATCCGCCATTTTCTATCTTGTTGAACTTTGCCATTAGTGCTGGAGTGAGATGGTATCTCATTGTTGTTTTGATTTGCATCTCTCTAGTGGCTAATGATCATGAGCATTTCTTCATGTATTTGTTGGCCACCTGAATATCCTCTTTGGTGAAGTGTCCATTCGTGTCTTCTGCCCATTTTTTAATTGGATTGTTAATCTTTTTGTCATTGAGGTATTGGAGTTTCCCATAAATTTTAGAGATAACTCCCTTCTCAGATATGTAATTATCGACAAGTATGAATTTGTTGCTGACATTTTGTTATGTGCTTTTTCGTGGTGCTGATTTCTTTGTTCCATATAATTTTCTGTGCTGAGCTTGTTTTGTTTATGAATCATGTTGTAACTTCCTTCGTTGCTATTGTTTTAGTATTTGTTAAATATTTGTACTGGTCCTCTTTTTAATTTTGATATGAAGGTTTATCATTTTTCTTTGAGGTTGTCCTGTGATTTATAATTTCTTCCCAAATTTAGAACAGTCCCTACTATCTTGTAGTTGTCTTGACTTCCCTACCATTTAGAAGTTCTGTAACTAAACAGTTTTTTTTTTTTTAACCCTCTTTTTGGTTTCTAATTGTCTTTATTTGTCACTTGATTTGTCTGGGTCCCTGTTTATAATCTTGTAGGCTTATTTACTTTGTATACTTCTATAACTGGGATGGTATCTGTATTGCGTCATCCTGTGTATTAATGGTCAGTTGTTGTTTGCTGTTGTTGGTTCTCGGTTCAAAGGACTCCCTTTAGCATCTCTTGTAAGGTTGGTCTGGTTTTAACAAATTCCCTTAATTTCTGCTCATCTGGAAATGTCCTAGTTTCACCATCATATTTGAGGGACAGTTTTGCCAGGTATATAATTCTTGGTTGGAAATTTTTCTGTTCCAGGGTTTTATATATACCATCCCATTGTCTTCTCACCTGCATGATTTCTGCTGAGAAATCCTAGCTTATTCTTATTGGTTGCCCCTTGTAGGTAACTTTTAGTTTTTCCCATGCTGCTTTTAGAATTCTTTCTTTGTTGTTGGTTTTGGTGAGCTTGATGATAATATGTCTCAGTGATTTTCTTTTGGGTCTATCCTGTTTGGGGTTCTTTAGACTTCTTGAATGGATATATTCTCATCTTTCATCATACCAGGAAAATTCTCTTCCAACAAATCTTCAATAATTTTTTCTGTGGTTTTATTTGTCTCTTTCTGTTCTGGAATTCTGATTAGATGTAGGTTATTCCTTTTGATGGTATCCCACATGAACCTTAGGCTTTCTTCATTTTGTTTTGATCTTTTTTCTGATTGATCTCTTTCCAAAGAAGTATTGAGGTATTTGCCTTCAATCTCACTAATTCTGTCTTCCATTGATTCAGTTCTGCTCCTTTGCCTGTTCAATGAATTACCTATTTCTGAAAATTTAGTATTAATCTTCTGGATTTCTGTCTGTAGATTTTGTATCATTTCTAATTTCTAATTCATTTTGTCATTTTGTTCTTGTATTGTCTTTCGAAACTGTTCTACGTTTTTCTCTGTGTTTTCTCCAATTTTATCAGTGTTTTCCTTGATCTGTCTCTTAAACTGTTGAAGGTACATAAATATAATTCTTTTCAATTCTTTGTCAGGGAGTTCCAATGCTGCATCTTCCTCAGGGTTGTGTTTTGGATCTGTATCCTGGTCCCTTGTTTCTCCTGCTTTATCTTACTTCTTTGTGTGGACTGTGATGCTCTGTTTTCTCTGAGGCATTGTGATTGTATGTTGGAGTGACTTGCCCACAATTATCATTTTCTTTGTTTTGTTTGTATGTTATCTCTGTAAGCAGGGTACTGTGCTGTGTTCCTATATTCACTAGTTGGCAGCACTTATACACTCATCACCTGTCTCCTTTCCCATTGTCTGCTTCCCATATGTCCCTGCCATCCTTGGCAAACAGAGCCTGTTCTTAGGTACCTGGAATCTGAATGAGAATGCTGTCACTTTAAAATCCTACCTGGCCACCACTTGTAAACATTCAAAATGGCTGTGTCTTCAGTCACTTTAAATATCCAAAGTGGCCACTGCTGTGAACAATCAAAATGGCTTCACCCTCAGTAACTTTAAATTTTCAAAATGGCTGCTGGTTGTAAACCTTCAAAATGGTTGCACCCTTGGTCACTTTAAATGCCCAAAATGGCCACTGCGGGTAAACAATCAAAATTGCTCTCCATTCTTGCTGTTTCCCTTCTTAGTCATAGGCCACCAGCACGGTCATCCCTGCAGCCTGTGATGTGCAGGGCTAATCTTTAGGTCAATTCTCAGGTCCCAACGTCACTTGGAAATATTCAGGCTGTTGGTCCTGTCAGAGTAGCTGACAGTCCACTGCTCTGACTGTCTCTGTATTCACTGTTTTCATTCAGGTTTTTCTACTGGTTGGTGCCTAATCCACTGCTGTATACTTCATTTCAAAACTCAGGACTCCAGGATTATCTTCTTTATCTCTGTCATTTGGTTTCTCTTTTCTCTGTTGAAGAGGGTCTGTGGAGCTTGTCTGCCTATTCTGCTATCTTACTGGAAGTCCTTAACTGGTCTTTCTTGTTGGCATGTAGATACTATCCTATCACTGACAGCATTGTACTTTACGATACGTCTTGAAACTTCTTTGTGAGGATGAATGTGACACCATTCCTCTTCAGTGTGTCATTCCCAGTATAGTAGATCATATGATTGTCTGATTCAAAATGGCCCAAACCAGTCCATTTCAGCTCATCAGTGCCTAGGATATAAGTCTTTATGTGTTCCATTTCATTTTAGACAACTTCCAATTTTCCTAGATTCATACTTTGTACATTCCATGTTTTTATTATTAATGGATGTCCACAGCTGTTTCTTCCCATTTAGCAGATGGAGGTCCTGAAAGCTTTTCTCCATCCATATTATTAAGATTGACTGGGGAAGAGCTGCCTCCTCAAAGTAGTCATATTTGAGTGCCTTCCAACCTGAGGTGCTCATCTTCTGGCACTAAAGCAGTCAATGTTTCACAGCTACTCGTAATGCTTTCCAGTATTATATCAGACAGTGTTTCACTGCTATTCATAGGGTTTTCACTGACCAATTCTTTGAGAAGCAGATGGCCCCTTCCTTCTTCCCTGTCTTAGTCTAGAAGCTCCGCTGAAACCTGTCCACCATGAGTGACCCTGGTGGTGTTCGTACTCATTGTAACCCTATATAACAGAGTAGGACTGCAGTACAGAATTTCCTACACTGTAGTCTTTATGAGAGCAGATCACCAGGTCTCTTTTCCTAAAGAGTGTCTGGTGCATTATAACTGCAGTTCTTTAAGTTAGCAGCTAAATGCTTAATCATTATAGCACCAGGGCTCCTATGAACATTGATGTACAGGTTTCTGTTTTTGTTCCCTCCTTCACTCCTTCTGGGTGTATACCTAAGATTGAGATTACTGAGTCATGTGTGATCCTAATTCTTTATAGTCTTTTTTTTTTTTTTTTAATTTGTTAGGTTAGTGCATACGTGAGTATTACTTAACTCCATTTCTCACCATTTGCAAGACTATGGAACTAAGAAACAGCCTGGTACTCCAGAAGTCTGTTGCTTATAGTAACGTGGTGTTGTTGTTGTTATGTGCTATCGAGTTGTCTCTGACTCATAGCGACCCCTCCTTGGGTTTCTGAGGCAGTATCACTACCAAAGTAGATTGCCCAGTCTTCTTTCTGAGGAGTGGCTGGTGGGTTTGAACTGCCAAGCTTCTGGTTCGCAGTCAAGTGCCTTAGGCACTATGCTACCAGAGCTCCCATAGTAACATGTACTAAATCTAAATAGTCCTAATTCAGCTTAATTTTTTAAAAGTTATTAATCAGAAGAACTAGAAGATGCTCAGCTACCACTACCAACTGTTCTGCTCAAGGCCACAATAGATGGACCCTGATAGAACAAGAGTAAAATGAAGAACAGAACTCAATATTTTAAAAAGTCCCAACTCACTAGACCAGTTGAGAGTAGAATACACCCTGAGACTATTGCTCTGAGATACTCTTTAAATCTTGACCCAAAACTATTACCTAAGGTCACCTTTTAGTGAAATAACAGATTGGCACCCAAATTATTTTATTACCCATGAGTACAGTGCTTCACTGTAGTAAAAATTCAAGCCTTAAGTTGCAATATTGAAAAAATTCTGTGTGCAAAATATTGAATGATGCAGGAAGCATCAAAAGAAGAAGGAAGGGAACAAAAAAGAATTGGTTGATGTTAATCTATTTTAGAAGGTGGAATATGATCAAGAACCAATGGTACTGAAGGAAGTAGTCCCAGCTGCACTGAAGGAATTGACAAAAAACAGGGCCCCAGGAATTGAAGGAATACCCATTGAGATGTTTTACCAAATGGATGCCAAGCTGGAGGCTCTTACTTGTCTAATGCCAAGAAATTTGGAAGGCAATTACCTGGTTGACTGACTGGAAGATATCCATATTGTACCCATTCCAAAGAAAGGTGATCCAAAACAATATGGAAATTATCAAACAATATAATTAATATCACACACAAGTAAAATCTTGCTGAAGATAATTAAAAAATGGTTGCAGTAGCATATTGACAGGGAACTGCCAGAAATGCAAGGTGAATTCAGAAGATGACGTGGAACAAGAGATATCATTGCTGATGGCAGATGTCTCTGGGCTGAAAGCAAAGAATACCAGAAAGATGTTTACTTGTGTTTTATTGACTATGCAGAAGCATTCGACTACGTGGATCATAACAAATTATGGATAACATTGAGAAAAAGGGGAATTCCAGAACACTTAATTGTGCTCATGAGGAACCTGAACATAAGCTAAGAAGCTGTCCTTCCAGCAGAACAAGTATGTTTTAAAATCAGGAAAGTATGTTTTAAAATCAGGAAAGGTGTGCATCAGGGTTGTATCCTTTCACCATACTTATTCAGTCTGTATGCTGGGCAAATAATCTGAGAAGCTGGACTATGTGAAGAAG
>NW_006921694.1:1572571-1576887 GCF_000298275.1 Orycteropus afer afer | reverse complement strand
TGGTCATGTTATCAAAAGGGACCATTCCCTAGAGAAAGATATTGTGCTTGGTAAAGTGGAGGGTCAACAAAAAAGGGGAAGGTCCTCAGTGAGATGGATTGACACAGTGTCTGCAACAGTGGGCTCAGGTTTAGCAAGGATTGTGAGGAGGGCACATGGCTGGGCGTTGTTTCATTCTGTTGTACATAGGGTTGCTGTGAGTCAGAGCCAATTAGATGGCATCTAACAACAACAACAATACAGTGATTCACTAAATAAAACATCTATATGAGACCAAAAGGTCAACAATTACTCTACAGCAAAGAAGAGAAGATACAGGGATAGGGAAACTAGGCAACTGGAAATGGAACGATCAGAATACAGAGTGTTGACACATTGTGAAAATGTAATTAATGTCACTGAATAATTTGTTTAGAAATTGTCAAATGAGAATCTAATTTGCTGTGTAAACTTTCAGCAAAAATCTATATTGTTAAATAAATAAATAAATGCAAGTAAGAAAAAAGGGTTATTAAGCACTAACTAATGACAGGCACTATAATAGGTGTGGCACTAGCATAGCTTTAAGAATATAGCAGGTAATCAGTAAAGGCTTGGTAACTAGGAGTAAGTAATAAAGAGACAAAATACTTAAACTCTATGTCTTTGCCCCTTCATCTGCAGAATATTGTTATTTCCCCTCATAAAAGTTATAAAGTAGGATAATAAATGAGATGCTGTCAAAGTACTTGGTAAATATAACAGTCATGTTATTAAGGTAAGAAATGTTATTTAGATTGCTTTAAAAAATAGAAAATGTCATTCTATTTTATTTTTCAAGTGTACGAGATGTTTACCATTATTTACTTTTCTAATTTTCCTTTTCTTATGTGAGTATTACAGGTGTTTGATTCCTTCTCAAATGAATACTCTGCATCTATTATCTTCGTATCATCACCACACATTCTTTACTGAAGCGACACTTTCAAAACCTTCAGTGACTTCCTTGTAATCAAAATTAATGCCCTTTGCTCAGATACCTCATATACTCTAATGTTTTTGTAGCATTTAATTTTTCTGTTCACCTTCTTTGGGAAACTCTGTCTTATCTTGGCTTCTAAGACACTCTGTCTCTTGGCCTTCTTAATATCATTTGGTTGGTTCCTTCTCTGGTGGCATTCTCTGGACTGACTTCCTTGAGATTTTTCTCTGGAATTAGTTGTCTCAAAGTTCCAAGTTTCAGTTCTGTTTTCTTCAGATCCATAGTTCATGCTACTACCTTGCCAGAACTACAGTCTATCTGTGCATCTGCCTGGAGATCATTTATTATCTCAAATACAAATAGGTGTGAAATTGAACTCATATTAGGTCTGCTTTCCCTCCTAACTTCACTTCTTATGTTTTAGTCACCTGTTATTTGTCATAGAATTCTGTTTATTCTTCTTCAAGTAACTCTTGCAGTTGTTCCAAACTTAGTAGAAACCAAATAACTCATTCAAAATTACTGAGCTTGTAGGTAGAGTCAGGAATTAAGTCTTTGAGCCTGAAGATCAAAGACTTATTTCTTTTACTGCCTGCAGTGTCTTATCTGAATCCTTGGTGCTAGATGTAATTTAGAAATTAGAATTCTTTAGAGTTAATAGAGGTAATATTAGGGCGTATGTTGTTTATTAGGTAACACTGTTTTGGGAATGAATAGCAGTCACAGTCAAACTTATTAATGTTCCTACAGTAACATGCATAAATATTCAGATGAAATGTGATGAATGAAAACTACAAAAAGCATTGTGTCACTCTCAGTTGGGTTTTACCATGAAATGTGACCAGGTTAGTGGATTTTACCATTGTGCTGTAAATCTAAAAAAAATTCAGTTTTCAGAGCTTTTTAGATTTTGAAGTTGCAGATAAGGGATTGAGGCCCTGGAAAATTAATTATTTGGAATTACTATTATGCTTCTGATACATATTCATTGGGAAAACAAAAATCCCAAAGAGAACTCTGTGATAAAATAGGGTGCCTGGGAGTAATACTAACTTGTTTTGGCCTGACATATAAGGTAGCCAGATTTTCCTGGGATTTAGAACCCTTACAGATCAGTCAGGGATTGAAGACCAGAAATTTAGGTGGTGTTAATGAATATCAGCCAGTGAGGTGTACTGGAGGCTTGGGGGGACTTATGAGGAAGAAGGATGTATATTTTCAGATAGAAAGATTTAAGCGGAGAATTGCTTCTGCAATGTACTGCTTTCCGATGTCTTCTCTCCCTCTTTCACCTCATCTTACCTCACTTTACCTAAGCATGTTTGTAGTGGGAAAGTAAGAAAAGACTCCAGTGATAAATGAGAAGTGGTCTATACTCTTAGTTCTAGGTTTGGCCATGGCATAATTTCCTTATTTGTGAAAAAGGAGATATTAAAAGAATTATTGCAAAGGCTTCTGTCAGATTTCAAATGCTATGATTTTACCCTGTCCTTTCCATCCACAATTTTTTCTTTATACCCATTTTACCTGCCTTATCAAGAACTTTAACTCAAATTCCTAGATTTTAGTAAGTTCTGGTTACAACTTACTTAGGTGCTAGGAATGAAATAAGGACATATAGAAACAAGAAAGGTCTGAGATTACCTACTTCTGTATTTTTCCTCATGGAGAGTGAGTATAAAATCTAACTATTTTTCTTCTATATAGATCTGCAGGAATAAGTTTATAACAGTGACAGGTGTTTAGACTATATAGCCAGGTATACATAAGAACATAAAGTAGAAAGCTCAGTAATTATTTAATTATTGGTGCAGTATTAAAAAAAAAATCAAATGTCATGTTGTTGTTGTTATTTGCCGCCGAGTCAGCCCTGACTCATAGCGACCCCTCCTTGGGTTTTCAAGGCAGTGTCACTACGGAAGTAGGATTGCCCAACCTTCCTTCCGAGGAGTGGCTGGTGGGTTTGAACCACCAGCCTTCTGGTTAGCAATCAAGTGCCTTAGGCACTATGCTACCAGAGCTCCTAAAATGTCATAGCCCAAAGAAAGATTTTCATCCAAATAATCCCTTTTGTTTAATTGTCCTGATAATTTTTTCTTTATTAAATATCATCAATGTCTCAGATACTTAATATAATCTACATGCTTTTTATAATCTTACTTATATTAGCAAACCTATGAAGAAATAAGATTTTTTTCATTGTTACAGATGGGGAATGTGAGACTCAAAGAGGTTAATTAATTTAAGGTCAGAGTAAGTGGCAGAGCTGGATTAGAATCCAGAATTGTCAGATTCCAAACTCCGTCATCCTTACGTACAGTGTTCTGCCGCTTCCTCCTTCTTTTTTTAATAGTAAAAATTACCTAAGGACTTGAAGGGAGCTCTGGTGGTGTAGTGCCTAAGGCATTTGACTGCTAACTAGAAGGCTGGCAGTTCAAACCCACCAGCCACTCCACAGAAGGAAGGTTGGGCAATCTACTTCTGCAGTGATACTGCCTCGGGAACCCAAGGAGGAGTACCAAGCATAATCAGAACCATTTACCGCTTACCTTCAGATGGCTCTTTTTAAACAGTTATTGCATATTCCATAATGGTTGAGAACAGAGAGCAAAGTGACCTACAGCTAATGAGGTTCAGGTCTAAAGGGAAGTTCATTTCTAGGGTTGATCAGCAACAAAAGAGGAGCCTGGAAAGGGGGATGGAATACACAATTAGATCGACTACATCTGTAGAACAAGGCAATGGAGAAGCTCAATATCTTCAGCCAAAACAAGCCCAGGGCTGACTGTGGAACAGACCATCAGTTGTTCTTATGTAAGTTTAAGTTGAAGCTGAAAAAATTAAAATAAGTCTACAAGAGCCAAAATATGACCTTGAATATATCCCTCCTGAATTTAGAGACCATCTGAAAAATAGATTTGATATATTGAATACCAATGTCCAAAAACCAAACAAGTTAGGGGATGACATCAAGAACATTATCCATGAAGAAAGCAAAAGGTGGTTAAAAAGACAGGAAAGGAAGAAAAGACGAAAATGGATGTCAGAAGAAATTCTGGAACTTGCTCTTGAATGGAGAGTAGCTAAAGCAAATGGAAGAAATGACAAGATAAAAGACCTGAACAGAAGATTTCAAAGAGCAGTTCAAGAGGACAGTCAATTATTTTATTTCATTTTTATTTTTATTGTGATTTGGGTGAAGATTTACAGAGCAAATTCACTTTCCATACAGCAGTTCACATATACTTTGTCTCATGTCATTGACCATAGTTTACCACAATGCAACAGCTCCCCTCTCTCTTCCTCCCCATAGTTAGCTCTTCCCAGTGTCCATCCCTCCGTACACTCCTGCCCC
>NW_006921694.1:1571981-1572413 GCF_000298275.1 Orycteropus afer afer | reverse complement strand
CCTTTTTTTTTTTCTCCAAATGATTTTGAGTTTTGTTCCACATTGTTCTCCCTCTCTATCAAGTATCTCTTAGATAGATCCCCTTCCAAGTGATGACAGTGGTAGCCAGGCACCATCTAGTTCTTCTCGTCTCAAAGTTGTATAGGCTGCAGAACAGATAGTGTACCAGTCGCTGGGACTAATTGTTTCCATTAATTTTCGTTTTCTTCTTTCTTTTTTGCTCTGGACGAGGAGAGACCCATCGTTGCATTTAGATGGCAGTTTACTAGCTTTTAAGATCCCAGTAGCTACTTGCCAAAGTAGGAGGTGGTACAATATTTTGTATAGTATGTTATGCCAATTGAGCTGCATGTCCCCTATGATTATGGTCCTGAGTCCACAGGTTCAACTCCTCGGTCCCTCTGGGTAGCTGGCTGTTACAAGAAGTGACCA
>NW_006921694.1:1551409-1560522 GCF_000298275.1 Orycteropus afer afer | reverse complement strand
GTTTCCCTTTTCTTTGTTGAAGAGGATCTGTGCAGTCTTTCTGCCTAGTCTGCCATCTTGCTGGAACCCTCAAGACAGTCAGTTATTATAATGAAATGTGCTAAGACCTGGAGTTAGAAAAGCAAAAGGGAAGAACAAGTTTCTCATTTCTCAAGCTGAAAGAACTGAAGAAAAGATTTAAGCCTCAAGTTGCAATATTTAAATATTATATGGGCAAAATATTGAATGATGCAAAAACATCAAAAGATGGATGAAATACACAGAATCACTGTATCAAGAAGAGTTGGTCAATGTCTACCTATTTCAGCAGGTAGCATATAATCAAGAACCAATAGTATTGAAGGAAGAAATCCAAGCTTCGCTGAAGGAATTGGCAAAAAACAAGGCTCCAGGAATTGATGTAATATCCATTGAGATGTTTCAACAAATGGATGCAGTGCTAGAGGCACTTATTTTTTTTATGCTAGGTAATGTGGAAGACAGCTACCTGGCCAAATGTTTGGAAAAGATCTATATTTTGTGCCCATTCCAAAGAAATGTGATCCAACAGAATGTGGAAATTATCAAACAGTATCTTTAATATCACATGCAACTAAGATTTTGCTGAAAATAATTCAAAAACAGTTGCAGTATTATACTGACAGGGAACTTCCAGAAATTCAAGCTGGATTCAGAAGAGGATGTGGAATGAGGGATATCATTGCTGATGTCAGATGGATCTTGCCTGAAAGGAAAAAATACCAGAAAGATGTTTACTTGTGTTTTATTGGCTATGCAAAAGCATTAAACTATGTGGATCATAACAAATTATGGGAAACATTGAGAACAATGGGAATTCCAGAACACTTAATTTTGCTTTTGAGTTAACTATACATAGACCAGGAGGCTGTGGTTCAAACAGAACAAGGAGATACTGCATGGTTTAAAATCAGGAATGGTGTGTGTCAGGGTTGTTTCCTTTCACCTACGTATTCAATCCGTATGCTGAGCAAATAATCTGAGAAGCTGGACTGAATGAAAAAGAACACAGTATTGGCATTAGAGGAAGACTCATTAACAACCTGTGATATGCAGATGACACAACCTTGTTTGCTGAAAGTAAAGATGACTTGAAGCAGTTAATAATAAAGATCAAAGACTACAGTCTTCAGTATGGATTACACCTCAATATTAAAACAAACAAACAAACAAACAAAAAAGAAAACATCAACCACCTCACAACTGGAGCAATAAGCAGTAGCACGATAGAGGAAGAAAAGATTGTAATTGTCAGAGATTTCATTTTACATGGTTCCACAGTCAACACCCATGGAAGTGGCAGTCAAGAAATCAGATGTCATATTACACTGGGAAAATCTGCTGCAAAAAAGTGTTACATTGTGTATATATTTGTTTAAACATAAATTTATTGATTATTAAAGAAAGTAGTATCTCTGAAAAAAGTTCACATTTTTGTTCTTTGTAGACATTTTGGTTTATGACTATTTTAGTTGGGAAATGCTTTATCTTATTATTTTAACCAAAACACACTTCAAATCCACAGCTACTTCAGAACTAAAAGAATATATTTTAAATAAAAAAAAAAAACATATTAAGAAAATGGTATTTTTCATATTCATATATATCATGAGGGTAAGGGAAATTTCTAGTTAAAATAGATTCTGATCTGTGCCATAGGAAAACCAAGTGATTTAGGAAAAAAAAAGACTATAATGCCACCTGGAGGCTTTTAGTGACATTAAAAAAAAACAAAACCCATTGCTCTTGAGTTGATTCCAACTCATAGTGACCCAATAGCACAGAGTAGAACTGCCCCATAAGATTCCCAAGGCTGTAAACCTTTACAGAATCTGACTGTGCTACATCTTTTTCCCACAAAGCAGCTGATGGATTTGAACTACCAACCTTTCATTTAGCAGCTGAGCACATTACCACAGTGCCATCAGAGCTGTTTAGTTACTGTTGAGTGACATCACAGTTCATTAGAATTGGGAATTCTGTAGGGTAACTTACAATCACCTCCATTTGCTATTCAGAACAATAATTACCATTTATTTTTCCTGTTTCATTGATTTTTATAGTAATTATACACAACAGGCAAGATAGGTATAACATGTCTCAAATTTTTTATTGCCTTATGAGATGCAATACAAAGACAGTGTTTAGGATTACAGCATCAAGCCAAATAAGAACTGAGTTTTTGAAAAATGCATGTGCTGAGAGTTCTGGCAAGATGGCAGAGTAGACAGACAAGCTACATAGAGTCTGCAACAAAGCAGTGAGAAATCAGTTGAAACCAATACAGAAGATGATCCTGGAACCCTGAGCTTTGAAAGGAAGAATAAAGAAGTGGATTAAATCGTAGTGCCTAAGGCACTTGACTGCTAACCAGAAGGCTGGCCGTTCAAACCCACCAGCCACTCCTCTGAAGGAAGGTTGGGCAAACTACTTCCATAGTGATACTGCCTTGGAAACCCAAGGAGGGGTCACTATGAGTCAGGGGTGTGGTTGGGTTGTGTGGGAATTGTTGCTGTCTAGGGCATATAACAACAACAGGGCATATAACAACAGTAGAAGAACCTGAATGAAAACAGTTTAAGGAGACAAATGGAGCTGCGGACTGCTTGCTGTCCTGAGGGCGTAGCCATTTTGAATATTTGCAAGCAATTTAGCCATTTGGAATATATGCATGTACCATTCTGACCTGGACAGCACCCTAAGAATAGGCTCCATTTGCTGAAGACAGCATGGTTAACTAACTGCACTAGAAGCTGATGAATAGAAAGGTGAGATATTCCCCTTGTTATTCTTATGCCCCATACCCTCTTGGTGAAGAAGGTTATGGCCATCTCTCACTCCACCCACCTTCTTGACCAGCAGAATTTCGTCTTGGCCTGTGTGCTGACAGAGCCTGAGTGCTGTTTTGTTTTTCTTTGTTTGTTTTAAAATTATTATTTTAGTCTTCCTCCTTTCTTCCTTTTTATTTACTTTTCTCTTTCTCTTCCCTAGTTCTTGAGGTTTTTCTCATCCCTTTTCCTGATTCCCTTCTTTTTTCTTTCTTATGTTTCTTCCCATCCCTTGTTTTTCCTTTTGAAGTTTCCCATTATTTATTTACTTTTCTTTTACTCTTGCTGTTTTCTCTCATTCTTTCCTCCCCAGACATTGTAGCTTTTTTTCCCTCTCTTTATTCTAATTATCTTTCTTTTATCCATTTTTACTATATTTAAAATTTTTTTATTCTCATTTATTGTCCCTTTATTATTATTATTATTTTTGCAATTGTCCCTGTTTGTTTATGTAGTTTTAGTTTTTTGTTCTCATTTTTATTTATTTCTTTTTTTGTGGCTTTTTAATTTTTTATTTTTTTTTTTTGTCAGAGTGGGAGACAGCAACCATTCCCACACAACCCAACCACATCTAGACCTCAGGCAGCCCCATCCACTGAGTGAGGGCTACTACTTGCTTTTGCACCTATTGACCACCAATAGATGATGGCCCATACCAGCTCAACTAACCCTCAGCTGCTTTGCAAACAGGTAACAGAAATCTGTGTACACATTTTCCTTCTCTTGTCACATCCATCAGTAGCCAGGTGCTGCATGCTGAAGTGCTAATGACTAGTGAATAGAGAAGCACAGTACCCTCGTCACACAGATATATCAAAAAATAAAAATAAAAGGGAAAAATCCAGAACATTAATACTAAGATTTCAGAAATAGATAATGCATTGACTAGGAAAAGGAGTAGAATCAAATCAATGGAAGACAGAATTAATGAGATTGAAGGCAAATACCTCAATAATGCTTTGTTAAAGGTTCAATCTGAAAAAAGAGAAAAAAAAAAAAAAATGAAGAAAGCCTAAGATTCATGTGGGATACCATCAAAAGGAATAACCTACATGTAATTGGAATTCCAGAGCAGGAAGACATAAATAAAACCACACAGAAAATTGTTGAAGATTTGTTGGAAGAGAATTTCCCTAATATGGTGAAAAGCAAGAAGATAACCATTCAAGAAGTTCAATGAACCCCAAACAGGATAGACTGCAAAAGAAAATCAACATGTATCTTAATCAAACTCAGGAAAACCAAAGACAAAGAAAGAATCCTGAAAGCAGCACAGGAAAAACAAATTACTTGCAAAAGGGTAACCAATAAGACTAAGCTCTGATTTCTTGGCAGAAACCATGCAGGTGAGAAGGCATTGGGAGGATATAAAAAAAACCCTGAAAGAAAAAATATTTACATCCAAGAATGATAAACCCAGCAGAACTGTCCCTCAAATAAGATGATAAAATTAGGCCATTTCCAGGTAAGCAGAAAAAGGAATTTGCTAAAACCCGACCAACCTTACAAGACATGAGTGGTGGTTAACTTTGTTTGTTAATTTGGCTAGGCCTGGTTGAATGGCTGGGCAGCTGGTGGTAGTTATTCCCCATGATAAGGCTGACAATCAACTCCATGGAGGGACCTACCACAAGCAGCTGAGTAGCTGCTTTAGAGATGTGATCTGCTTCCTGTATATAGAAAACAGCTTTGGGAATGGTCTCTAGCTTCTTGCACACTTGAACCCTCAAAGTAGCCCCATCATTGTTCAGCAGCCTGCCATGCTCTGCCAGTCCTGGGACTTTCAACAGACTTGAATCAGTGGCCTGCTGTGTTGTTTGGTAACATCAGGACTGTGCCCTTTTGTTGACCTTGGGCTTGTTAGCCTCAGCAGCCAGTAGCTGCCTGAGTGAAGAGATGCCTCTAGCTTCAGTGGGCCAGGAGCAAGAGGCAGAGCTGAAGCCCAAGGTCAAGGGGCTTTCACACAGCTTCTAGAGCCTGGCACTTGGAACTCGGTCTTCTAGCCTCCCAAACTGTAGGAGAATAAACTCATGTTTGTTCAAGCCATCCCATTGGTGGTATATTTCTGTCAGAGCTGCACTAGGTAACCAAAACATCTCATGGTAAAGGAAGTCCTTTGGACAGAGAACCAACAACAGCAAACAAAAATTGATGCTTAACATACTTGGTGTGTTAACCCAAACACCAACCCAATTATGGACGTGTCAAAATTTATATAAGCTTATAGGACTATAAAAAAGGAACCAGAGACATCAATTGGTAAATGAGGACAACAACAATTGAAAAAGAAGGAATAAATAGCATGTTACAGAACTTCTAAATGGTGAGGAAGTCAAAAAAGTGTGAGATAGAACAGACTGTTTTAAACTTGGGAAGAAAATGATAAATCATAGGGTAAACAAAAAAATAATAAACCTTCATGTCAAAATAAAAAAGAGGACAAGCACAAATATTTAGCAAATATTAAAACAATGGCAATGAAGGAGATGATAACATGATTCATAAGTAAAATGAGCTCAACATAGAAAATTATATGCAACAAAGAAATCAGCAACACTATGAAAAAACAGATAACAAAATGACATCGATAAATTCATCCTTGTCCATAATTATACTGAATGTAAGTGGATTAATTGCACCATTCAAGAGATGGAGAGTGGCAGACTGGATAAGGAAGCATGACTCATCATTATGCTGTCTGAAAGAGACTCATCTTAGACACAAAGGCAAAAACACACTAAAAATCAAAGATTGGTAAAAGCTATATCAATCATATAGCAATCAAAAAAGAGCAGGAGTGGCAGTAATTTTGGATAAAATAGACTTTAAGACAAAAATGACCATAAGAAACAAGGGAGGACATTACATAATGATTAAAGGGTCAATCGAATAAGAGGATATAACCATAATAGACATCTATGCACCAAATGAAAGAGACTCAAAATGCATAAAGCAGACTTTAACAGAATTGAAAAGACAAATAAATGACTCCACAGTAATGCACCACTTTCAATAAAAGAACAACTGGAAAGAAACTCAACAAAGATGTAGAAGAACTAAACAGTACAACCAATCAACTTGACCTTATACATATCTACAGAGCACTTCACCAAACAACAGCACAATATACATTCTTTTGTAGCACAAATGGAACATCTTCTAGGATAGTCCATATGTTAGGCCACAAAGCAAGCCTCAATAAATGTAAAAACTTTGAAATACTGCAAAGCATCTTCTCAGATCACAATGCTATAAAATTAGAAATCAACACTAGGAAGACCTGTGGAAAAAGTGCATGGGAAGTAAGTAACATCCTCCTCTAAAATGACTGGGTAATAGAAGAAATAAAACATGAAAATTCATTGAATCCAATGAGAATGAAAACACAACATACCAAAATCTTTGGGACACAGCAAAAGCATTGATAGGAGGGCAATTTATAGCAATAGATGCACACATCAAAAAAGAAGAAAGAGCCAAAATCAATACCTTAACCCAACATCTCCAATAATTAGAAAAAGAGCAGCAAAAACAACCCCATAGTCACAGGAGAAAAGAAATAATAAAACTTTGAGCAGGAATAAATGAAAAAGAAAACAGACAATAGAAAAAATCAACAGGACCAAAAGTTGGTTCTTTGGAAAGATTAATACAATCAACGAACCACTGGCAAACTTAAAGGAAAAGGAGAAGATGCAAATAACATGAATAAGAAATTAAATGGGTGACACCACAACAGAACAAGTAGAAATAATAATATCAAGTTCTGTGAAGCACTGTACTCCAACAAATTTGAAAACCTAGAAGAAATGGACAGATTTCTAGAAACATGCTACTTACCCAAACTAAGAAGACTCAAGTAGAAAATTTGAACAGACCCATAACAAGAGAAAACAATTGAACATGTCGTAAAAAAATTACCAACAAAAAAAAGTCCTTCCCAAATGATTTCATTGGAGAATTCTACCAATCATTTGGAAAAGAGCTGACACTAATCCTAGTTAAACTATTCCAGAACACAGAAAAGTATAGAATCCTCCCAAGTTCACTTTATGAAGCTCTGATACCAAAACAGGGCAAAGACATCAGTAGAAAGGAAAACTACAGACCATTATCCCTCATGAATATAGATGTAAAAATCATCAACAATATCCTAGCCAATACACTCCAACAACATATCAAAAAAATAATACATCATGACTAATTGGGATTCATACTAGATATGCAAAGATGGTTCAATATTAGAAAAACAATCAATGTAATGCATCACATAAGTGAAATAAAGGAAAAAAATCATGACCATATCAACAGATGTAGAAAAACCAAACCAAACTAGACTCACTGCCATCAAGTTGATTCTGACTTATAGACACCCCCATTGGGTTTCTGAGGCAGCAAATCTTTATGGAAATAGATTGTGCAGTCTTATGCAGAGTGGCTGGTAGGTTTGAACCACTAACCTTGATAGCAGTCAAATAAATTAGGCACTACACCACCATTTGATAAAATCTAACACCCATTCCTGATAAAAGAAAATTCTCAGAAAAGAGGAGTTCTGGTAAGATAACAGAATAGGCAGAAGGACTTCACAGACTCTCTTCAATAAAGAGAAGGGGAACCAATTAACATAGATACAGAAGATAATTCTGGACCCCTGAGCTTTGAAGGGAAGGATATATAAGTGGACTAAACTCCAACTAGCAGACGAATTTGCATGAAAACACCAAAAAAGGAGACGTATGGAGCTGCAGTCTGGCAGTGATTCTGACAGCACAGACAGCTTGGATACTGCTGAGTGATGGTAGAACCTAAGAATTAACCTAAAAATCTGCCCTGCTAGCCAAGGACTGCACGGAGGACTGCTCTGGTGGCTGGTGAATAAAAAGGGAAGCAACAAAGAGGAAGGTGGCCTGAGCTGTGGACTTTTGCCTGTCCAGAGGATGCAGCCATTTTGAATGTTTACAAGGGATTTGACCATTTTGGATATATAAAGCAACAACGTTCTCCCAGATTCCAGGGACTTAAGAACAGGCTCCACTTGCCAAGCACCACAAGAACATTCCGGACGCAGACAACTGGAAAGATGCGACATTCCCCTTATTACTCTTATATCCCATACCCTCTTGGTGAACGGAGGTGTGGCCATCCCTTGCTCCCACCCACCTTATAGGCTGGCAGGACTTCTATCCCAGTCTGCGTGCTCAGATGGAGCCTGGGTGCCCTGCCCTGCCCTGCCCTGCCCCATTTTTTTTTCTCTTTTTACTTTTTTTTTTAGTTGGGTTGTTTTTGTCTGTTTTAAAACTACTACAATTACTATTATGTTTGTCCTTTTTATTAGTCTTCTTTATTCTTCCCTTCCCAGGTTCTATTTTTCAGCTTTTTTTCTTTTTCGTGTTCCTGGTTGTAATTCTTTTTTTCTTTCTTGTGGTTAACCCCATTCCTTGTTTTTCTTCTTCTGTTTTCCCCATTGTTTTCTTCATTATTCTCCTTCTCTACCTTTCCTTGTATTACCCTCTCCCCAGGTATTGTGGTGTTCTCGCTCCCCCCCCATTTTTGGTTACTGCTCCTGTGTGATTACATGGTGTGTTTATCATCCATTTGCTTTTACTGTTTTGATGGCTATTCTATTGTTATTTCTGTCTAACTGAGTGGAAGACAGCAACCATCCCAATACAACACAACTACACCCACATCTCCTGCAGCTTCATTTATAGAGTGAAAGCCACCACTTCCTTCTCCATCAATGGGCCAATGATAAATAGCCACCAAGAAGAACCTGACTCACTCTTAGCTACTCTTCACAAACAACTAACAGAGATCAAAATACAACAGTGTCACAATGTCTTGGAGACAACAGACCATCAGAGTCCACACAAAGAAGCAGGATAAAGTGGTAGAAACAAGGGAGCAGGATAAAGACCCAGAACACATCCTGAGGAAGAAGCAGCATTGGAACTCACTGATAAGGAATTAAAAAGAATTATATTTAGGTATCTTCAAAGGACTGCAAGACAGATCAAGGAAAGCATAGACAAAACTCGAGAAGAATTTTGGAAGAAAATACAATGACAAAATAAATGAAAAATTAGAAATGATTCAAAATCTACAGATAGAAATGCAGAAGATTAATATTAAATTGTCAGAAATACATAACACATTGAAGGGGCAAAAGAGTAGAATTGATGCAATGGAAGACAGAATTAATGAGATTGAAGACAAATACCTGAATACTTCTTTGGAAAGGGATCAGTCAGAAAAAAGATCAAA
>NW_006921694.1:1531321-1531947 GCF_000298275.1 Orycteropus afer afer | reverse complement strand
GGTATCCCACATGAACCTTAGGCTTTCTTCATTTTGTTTTGATCTTTTTTCTGACTGATCCCTTTCCAAAGAAGTATTCAGGTATTTGTCTTCAGTCTCATTAATTCTGTCTTCCATTGCATCAATTCTACTTCTTTGCCCCTTCAATGTGTTATGTATTTCTGACAATTTAATATTGATCTTCTGGATTTCTGTCTGTAGATTTTGAATCATTTCTAATTTTTCATTTATTTTGTCATTGTATTTTCTTCCAAAATTCTTCTCGGGCTTTGTCTATGCTTTCCTTGATCTGTCTTGCAGTCCTTTGAAGATACCTAAATATAATTCTTTTTAATTCCTTATCCGTGAGTTCCAATGCTGCTTCTTCCTCAGGGTGTGATCTGGGTCTTTATCCTGCTCCCTTGTTTCTACCACTTTATCCTGCTTCTTTGTGTGGACTCTGATGTTCTTTTGTTTCTGAGGTATTGTGGCATTGTTTTATTTAAATCTCTGTTAACTGTTTGTGAAGAGCAGCCAAGGGTGATTCAGTCTCTTGGTGGTGGTTTTTTATCGTTGGCCCATTGGTGAGAAGTAGGTATGGCTCTTGCTCAGTAAGTGAAGTTGCAGGAGGTGTGGTGTAGTTGTGT
>NW_006921694.1:1524454-1530649 GCF_000298275.1 Orycteropus afer afer | reverse complement strand
GCAAATTCTTCTGCTAGTTGGGGTTTAGTCCACTTCTATATCCTTCCCTTCAAGGCTCAGGGGTCCAAGATTATCTTCTGTGTCTGTGTTAATTCGTTCCCCTTTTCTTTGTTGAAGAGGGTCTGTGTAGTCTTTCTGCCTATTCCGCCATCTTGCTGGAACTCTAATATACCATTTTCAAAGAAAGATAGAACAACTGGAGAGAAACTCAGCAAAGATGCAGAAGAGCTAAACAATGCAATCCACCAACTTGACCTTATAGACATCTACAGAGCACTTCACCCAGGAGCAGCATAATATATATTCTTTTGCAGTGCACATGGAACATTTTCAATACTAGACCATATGTTAGGCCATAAAGCAAGCCTTAATAAATTTTAAAACATTGAAATACGGCAAAGAATCTTCTCAGATCATAATGCTATCAAATTACAAATCAACAATAGGACGATCAACGGAAAAAGAGTAAACACATAGAAACTGAACAACACCTTCCTTAAAAAAGACTTGGTGAGAGAAGAAATAAAAATTGAAAGTCAAAAATTCCTTCAATCAAATGAGAATGAAAACACATCCCAAAATCAGTTGGATTCCTCTATATCAGCAGAGATTGCTGAAAAGGAAATAAGGAAATCAGTACCATTTACAATGGCTAGCAAAAAGTAAATAAAATAAAATAAAATAGTTGGGAATAAATCTTACCAGTGACACAAAAGACCTGTTAGGTGCCTGGAATTAAACTCACCTTTAAAAGTTGGAACTAGAAATACCATTTGACCCAGCCATTCATTACTAGGTATATATCCTAAAGAAGTGAGAGCCATAACAAGAACAGACATATGCACACCCATGTTAATTGCAGCAGTATTTACAATAGCCAAAAGATGGAAACAACGTAGGTGTCCCTCAGCTGAGGAATGGATAACCAAACTATGGTACATGCACACAATGGAATACTACGCAAGCCTAAGGAATAATGAAGAATCTGTAAAACACCTCATAACGTGGATGAACTTGGAGGACATTATGCTGAGTGAAATAAGGCAATCACAGAAGGACAAATATTGTATTAGTTGGTTCTTATAAAAGTCAAGGAAAGCTTTATCTATGAAAGGAAATTTTCTTTGTTGCTTACCAGGGGTGGGAGGGAATGGGAGGGAACACTGTTAGACAGATAGAGATAAGTACTGATTTGGGTGAAGAGAAGGGCAATGTACCAAATGTGAGTGGTCAGCATGGTGGCATTGAGGAAGAGGAAGACATGGAGAGGTACATAGGAGGTGCAGACAGCAGAGATGAACCTTTTACACATAGAGTATTGTGTTGTCAGAAGGCAAACCTGGGTATACATGTGGATAGATGGGTGGACAGGGAGAACTATTAGGTATGTCTGTGCAGTGGGGCTGCAGCAAAGGGCTCAAGTATAGCAAGGATCATGGAGCTGGTGCGGGATCAGACGGTGTTTTGTTCTGCTATGCATGTGGTCGCTATGAGTCAGAAACAACTCAATGATACTTAACAACAACATGCAGCAGGGAGTGTATCCAAGACCATGTATAGGGTTGGCAGACACTGGTTCTACAAGTGTATTTGTATGTTCTGTAACAATTCCCAGGTGTATAGTAGAGCTCACAAGGGACAAGACTGTAGTCACTTCTTGGTCACAGCCAGCTACCCAGAGTGTGCAAGTAGCTGAACCTGTGGGCTCAGGACCATAGTTGTAATTGGCATAACATACTACACCAAACATTGTTCCACCTCCTACTTTGGTGAGTCGTGACTGGGATCTTAAAAACTTGTAGGCAGCCATCTAGATGCAATGATGGGTCTCTCCTCGTCCTAAGCAAAGAAGAATGAAGAACACCAAAGATTCAGGGAAACAATTAGTCCAAGCTACTGGTACACTATGCGATCTTCAGCCTACATGACTACGAGTCCAGAAGAACTAGATGGTGCCCGACTACCATTGTCAGTCAACCACTTAGAGGGGGATCTATGTAGGAGACCCTGGATAGAAAGTGAGAACAATGTGGAACAAAACTCAAAATCATTTGGAAAAAAAAAGGGGGGGGGGACCAGGTTTGCTGGTCTGATAGAATCTGATAGAGCCTGGTGGAACCCCTGAGACTATAGCCCCTAGCTGCTCTTCGGTCTGGAATTGAACCCACCACTGTGGCTTCCAGGCAAATAAAAGACAGGCATATGAGTTGAACATTTACCTGAGGTAGATACACTCCTTGGAGAGAACAATCATGGGAGAAAGAAGGGCTGCTTATGCACAGGGAGACAGCTCAGAGGGCAGGAGTGCATGGAAGGATGGACAAATGGAAGAGGTAACTATGGGGAAGAAGTGGGAGGGTAGCTGTTGCATTGTGGTAAATTTCGGTCAATGTCATGAGACAAAATATATGTGAACTACTGTATGGAAAGTGAATTTGCTCTGTAAATCTTCACCCAAATCACAATTAAATAAATGAATGAATGATTGAATGAATGAATGAGTGAGTAAAAGATTTAAGGAGGACAGAGATAGCTCAAGTTCATGGCTGTGGCAATACCAAGACAAATCTAAGCAAGGATTCTTAATGTCCTTTTCTGCCTATAAGAAATAGAAATTGAGTTTTACTGAGTTGATCACTGATCTTACGTTGCCTTTTGAAGGGTTTGGTAGTTAGAAAGTTTTAAGTTTTTCCGAAAAGAATTAATAGCATTCCAGTAGAAAGTAATTTGTATCCCTGGGGAAGGGCTAGTGAGAGAAATTTGCCCTCAAGGAGAAGAAAGCCCTTTTTAATTTTATGTGGCTCTATTTTGTTTACCCCCTCAACCTTGCAACTGGCAAATTTAAAGGTTAAATGTGTCCAGCAGTATATTTCTTTTTCTTCAACTATATACACTTTATACTCATAAGTGAAGGGGCTCCTTCATTCTCTGGAACTCTTACTCCAATTTCCAATCAAGTACTCTGTCAAGGTCAGTGTCCTAAGGCAAGTTGAATCAACATTCCTTTTCTTCATGACCTTATTATGCTCCAAGGTCAGATCTTTTAAATATTTTTATTATTTCTATTTCATACCATTTTTTCTTAACAAAACTCTGAGTCAGATGAGTGTGACTGTAAACATAAGGGCTCTTTATTTTCTGTCAGGGGAGAGATTCCTTCCCAGAAGGCAGGTAGGCCTATGGTGGAGAGAATTTTTTTTTTAGCCTATATTAAATAAATATTAAAAAAACCAATCAACATGGTTAAGAATACAACGAAGCAGCTGTTCTACCTTATTCCTTAGCCAAGATTTAGCAGCAGCAGAGGGAATTAAAAATAAAAATTAAAAATAACTCATATTGTTGTTGTTGTTATGTGCCATCGAGTTGGAACCGACTCATAGCGACCCCTTCTTGGGTTTCCGAGGCAGTATCACTACGGAAGTAGATTGCCCCATCTTCCTTCCAAGGAGTGGCTGGTGGGTTTGAACCGCCAGGCTTCTGGTTAGCAGTCAAGTGCCTTAGGCACTACGCTACCAGAGCTCCCAAAAATAACTCATAATCAACTCTAATACTCTGTGATGCGTTTTCTGGTGGAAAAAAAAAGAATAATATCAGTTTTATATCTCATATATTGAAAGCAAGACTATAGCAATCTAATTCTTGATATGTCTTAAGTTGCTTTAGGAAAAAAAAAAAAAAAAAAAACCTGCCATAAATATTAACCCCATATGACTTGCTTCGTTCCCCAACTCTGTTTCTAAAATAGGTACTATTTCCTCTTCAGGGCTATTATCTTCTATTACAGCATGATTTATGATTTCTTTTCTACCAAAGTTCCCTAGCTTTCCTAGCTTTTCTTATGCATTCTTATCATAGAAGAGTTTTTCTAGCTGTACTCTATGAAAGATCCATTAACTTTCAGCTCCAAGATTGCCCATCCCATCCATTTTATCTTAACCCCTTAAGTGGGCTATTTCACTTTTCCTTTGTATTCTCAGTGGATGACATAGCATTCTCCTTCATTGGCATTCACAACAGCCTGCCAATATTACCTCAGCCTTCCTCCATTTTGCCTGTAAGCATCCATATTTTCTCCCAGTTTATACTTGCTTTCCCTAATCTCAAAAGAACAGGTGGTTCTCTAACTCCTTAAAGCTTTCCATTCCACCTGTGCTTTTGATAGATTCTCTCAGCATTTTTTAGTTATACCCACTTGGTCTTCAATTTCTGTGTCTCTATGCCTTACTTCCCTTGCAAATTACAAAAATACTGTCTACTCGAAATTTTAAAAAGCTGATGAAACTTCCTAACTTGTGTAGTAGTTATCTGTCATTGCCTCTCTAGTATCTGTTTCTCTTTCCCCAAGAGAGCTTGGTTTCTGTTTGGGTTCATGTGGTTTCAGGGAAGCTGACTCTATACTCTAGTCAGTGTTGGAAAACTGGGACCTAATTGGCTAAGTCAATCAAGGCCTTCTAACTCCTGGCTTAGATGGGAGAAAGGTGGTGTTTTGGTTTTCTTGTGTTGCTCTAACAGAGAAATAGCACAAATGGGTGGTTTGAACAAACAGATTTATTCCCTTACAGTTTAGGAGGCTAGAAGTCTGAGTTCCAAGTACCAGGTCTAGGGGTTGGGTGAAGGCCCCTCAACTCTGGAGTTCAGCTCTGCCTCTTGCTCCCAGTCCACTAAATCTGGAGGTTTCTCTTAACTTAGGCAGCTGCTAGCTGCTGAAGCTGACAAACCCAAAGTCAACAAGTAAAATGGCACTGCCCCTAGATTATCAAGCAACACAGCAGGCCAGAAACAGTCCCAAGATCGGCAGGGCCAGCATAGCAGGCTGCTGAGTGAAGACTCAGCTAAGTTCAGGTTCCTAGCATGCCAAAAAGCTCAGAGATATTTCCCAATGCTTCTTCTTATATACTGGAAGCAGACCACATCCCTAAGGCAGCTAGCTACTCAGCTGATTATAGTAGATTCTACCATGGTGGAATCTACCATGGAGTTGATAACCAGTTTCATCATGGGGAATCACTACATCCAGGACAGCCACTCAAACCAGGCCCAGCCAAGTTGCCATACAACTTTAACTACCACAGGTGACATATAACCTAAGCCCATCTAATCACAGTGAATCTTGGAATTCTGTGGCCAAACAAATACAGATTCATTCTTTCTTGTTCTAGAAGGGGCAGTGTACCTATATGAGACCTAGAGTTGCTGCAGCCATTTTTGCTAATAAGAAGCTGATCTGAGGATAATTCAGTGTAGAGAAGAGAACCAAGAAATGGAACCAGAGCTCCGAACAAATTAATCATGAAGTCTATCCTACCTGCAAATATTTTGTTTGTTGTACAAATAAATTCTCCTTGTTTTTTTTTTTTTTTTAAAAAAAACAAAACTCAGAAAAATAAGAACAGAAGGGAAATTCCTCAATCTAAGAAAGGGCATATTTGCAAAAGCAACCGTTAACATTAATCTCAGTGAAGAAAGACTGAAACCATTACCCTTGCAAACAGAAACCAGACGAGAATGCCCTCTATCTCCATTTCTATTCAACAATGAATTGGAAGTTCTAGCCAGGGCAATAAGGCAAGAAAAGGAAATCAATGGTATCCAAATTGGTAAGAAAGAAGTGAAACTATCTCTATTTGCTGATGATATGATCCCACACATAGAAAACCCATGAGACTCAGCAAGAAAACTACTGGAACTTATTGAAAGATTAAGCATAGTAGCAGGATACAAGATCTACATACAGAATACATTTGGATTCCTCTCCATTTCAAAGAGGTCTCTGAAAAGGAAATAAGAAAATCAATATCATTTATAACAGCTACCAAAAAGATAAAAATACTTAGGAATAAATCTTAACAGGAACAAAAAAGGCCTATACAAAGAAAACTACAAAACACTATTTTACGAATCTATAAGAAATCTACATAAATGGAAGAACATACCGTGCTCATAGATAGGAAGATTGAACATTGTGAAAATATCAATACTACTCAAATCAATCTACATTTTCACTGCAATCCCAATCCAGATTCCATGCACATTCTTTAAAGACATGGAAAAACCAATCATTAATTTTATATGGAAAGGAAAGAGACCTCAGAAAAGCAAAGCACTATTGAAGAACAACAAAGTAGGAGATATCATACTCCCAGATCTCAAAACCTGCTGTACAGCTACAGTACTCAAAGCACCCTGGTGTTG
>NW_006921694.1:1506086-1522879 GCF_000298275.1 Orycteropus afer afer | reverse complement strand
GGGAGTGGCTGGTGGGTTTGAACCACCAGCCTTCTGGTTAGCAGTCAAATGCCTTAGGCACTATGCCACCAGAGCTCACAAAATACTGCCTAACATGGATGAACTTGGAGGACATTAATTGAGTAAAATAAGTCAATCATAGAAGGACAAATACCATATTAGTCTACTATTGTAAAAAGGAAAGGTTTATACATGGATGGGAACTTTCTTTATTGGTTATCAGGGATGGGAGGGGTGTGGGGGGCCCAAATTCCTAGATAGGTTGGAAAAAAAATATATATACACACATATATATGTATACATACTGAAGATTATTAGTGTTTATTAGGGCTAGAAGGGAGGGAGAAAGGGGAAGCTTTTGTTTGTGGGGCATTGGGTTTATGCTGATGGTGGTAGAATATTTTGTGAAGGGATAGCAGTAATGGTGGTACAACATGAAAAATGTCATCAATGTCCCTGAGCTGTAAATACATCCCTTTTTTATGCTAACCATATAAATCCATAGAAGTATAGCAGAAGTACTTTCAAAAAAAAAAAAAACCAAATACTGCTATCAAGTTGATCCTGACTCATAGCAACCCCATTGGTTTTCCAAGGCTTTGTATCTTACAGAAGCAGACTGCCTCATCTTTCTTCCATGGAAAGGCTGGTGAGTTCAAACCACTGGTTTTTTGGTTAGTAGCCAAATACCTTAACCACTACACCACCAGTACTAAGAACTACTTTAGGGTGGTACTTTTGAGAAGTACAACACCCATTTTTGAGGGAGTTAATTTCCATTGACCAATTAAAAGTCTTCACTGAATGCCTATTTTTATTGAGTATTGTAAAGAAATTTTTATTGCCTACTTTTATTGAATATTTTAAAGAAAAGGAGATCTGGCAGCACAGTGCCTAAGGGATCTGACTGCTAATCAAAAGATTGGTGGTTCAAACCCACCAGCCACTCCACGGAAGCAAGATTGGGCAATCTACTTCCGTAAAGATTTACCACCTTGGCGGGTGGATAGATGAGTGGACAGGCTGAACTAATAGGTGTGTTTGTGCAGGGGTGAGTGTGCCCATGACCATGTATAGGGTTGGTAGACAATGTTTCTACAAGTGTATTTGTATGTTCTGTAAGAATTCCCAGGTATATAGTAGAGCTGACAAGGGACAAGTTTGTAGGCACTGCTTGGCTATAGCCAGCTACCCAGAGGGAATGTGTAGTTATACTTGTGGGCTTGGGACAATGGTTGCAGGGGACATCGAGCTCAATTGGCATAACATACTACACAAAAACATTGTTCCACATCCCACTTTGGAGAGTAGCAACTGGGATCTTAAAAGCTTGCAAGTGGCCATCTAGATGCAACAATGGGTCTCTCCTTGTCCAGAGCAAAGAAGAATGAGGAAAACCAAAGCTGCATGGAAAAAATTAGCCCAAGCACCTGGTATGCCATGTGATACTCAGCCTATATGACTATGAGACCAGAGTAACTAGATGATGTGCGGGTACCACTGTCAACCACTCAGAAGGGGATCTATGCAGGAGATCCTGGATAGAGTGGGAGAGCAATGTGGAACAAAACTCAAAATCATTAAAAGAAAAAGGCGGGGGGGGGTAGGTTTTTTTTGCTGGTCTGATAGAGCCTGGTGGAACCCCTGAGAGTACGGCATCTAGCCTAGCTGCCCTTCAGGTCTGGAATTGAACCCACTCCTGTGGCTTCCAGCCAAATAAAACACAAGCATATGAGCTGACCATTTACATTAGGTAGATACACTCCTTGGAGAGAACAATCATGGGAGAATAGAAGTGCTGCGTATCACAGGGAGACATCTTGGGGGGCAGGTGTGCATGGGAGGGAAGGACACAGGGAAGAGGTAAGTATGGGGAGGAAGTGGGAGGGGAGCTATTGCATTGTGGGAAATTGCAGTCAGTGTCATGAGACAAAGTGTATGTGAGCTGCTATATGGAAAGTGAATTTGCTCTGTAAACTTTCACCCAAATCACAGTAAATAATTAAAAAAAAAAAAGATTTACTGCCTCAGAAACCCAATGAGGGTCAATATGAGTCAGAATCAACTCGATGGCAATGGGTTTTTTTGGTTATTGTAAAGAAAAAAGAAAGATCCTCTGTGCTGTCAGGAGATAGTATATATAACACACATGAAATAAAAACATCAAAGAGCTGCTAATGTTCTCATCCATAATATTTTTTGATTGTTATTGTTTTATACAAACTTGTGATAATATATGATTCTGGTAAGTGTTCTGGTTATATGATACTCTCATTGTATCTATCCCATTCAAGTGATTTTTCAAATCTCTTGCTATAAGTAATGTCATATTTAATTAGAAGATCATTCTTCTATTTGTCAATTTATACATATCCTTTCATTTCTGCTAATTACCTATTAACTGGATATATAATATGTTTTGTTTACTCCTGTGCTGCTCTAACAGAAAATACCACAAATGGGATGGTTTTAACAAACAGTTTATTCTCTTACCGTTCGGAGGCTTTAAGTTTGAGTTCAAAGTGCCAGGCTCTAGGGGCTGGGTGAAAGCCCCTCAACCTTGGACTTCAGTTCTGCCTCCTGCTCCTGGCCCACTGAAGCTGGAGGCTTTTGTTCACTCAGGCAGCTTCTGGCTGCTGAGGCTGACAAACCAAAAGTTGACAAGTAAAAAGGTACACTCCCAATGTTACCAAAAAATATGGCAGGCCACTAATTCAAGTCTGGAAGAAGTCCCAAGATTGGCAGGCCATGGCAGGCTGCTGAACAACGACTTGGCTACATGCAGGGTTCAAGTGTGCCAAAAAGCTAGAGACCGTCCTCAGAGCTTCTTCTTATATACTGGAAGCCAATCAGCTCCCTAAGCAGCTACTCAGCCACTCCAGTAGATTCCACCAAGGAATTGATTGCCAGTCTCACCATGGGGAATAACTACATCCAGCTGCCCAGCCACTCAGCCAGGCCCAGCCAAGTTGACAACAACCTCAACTACTGAAACTGAGTGAAGTCAAAACCCAACTATTTCCCCCACCCTGGTTAGGACAGATAGGACCCCGTGGACATGCACATTGAAGCAGACAGGAATGAAGTTGCTGGGAACTGACATTCTCTCCTCTGTCTAAGCCCTGGTCAGCTGATGACAGGACACAGGTATGACTCATCCAGTGTGGAAGCACACTGCATTAAAAAAAGACTGTCCTTTTAAACTGAGGTGAAGGAAATTTCAGCCAATTGTTAACTATTTCATGCCCAAATTCCTGAAACTTTTATGAATATGCATAACTCTCTCTCCTGAAACTTACAAAAACTGCAATTTGATTTAGATTTGGGGAGTCAGATTTGGGCAAAGACCCCTATCTCCTTGCATTGCTGCTTTGAAATAAGTAATTTTCTCTCCTCTTAATCACTTGGTTTGTAAACTGTTTTGACCTGACTGCATACCAGGCAGGGACCTGTGTTTGGTCCAGTTTCACTACCGCATAATATGTGTTCAATAAATATGATTAAAATAGTCAATATTTTGGAATTTTCTAGTTGTTCCAACAGAAAATACATATCATAAAGGCAAAAAAAAAAAAAAAAAAAGGAATGAAATAGTGGTTTGATCTGTGGGATGGAACACTTGGTTCATTGATTGCAACTTGATTATATAGTTATTTTGTGCTCATGTTCAGAGGACTAAGAAAGTGGTTTTGTTTCTGTTGTTGTTGTTAGGTGCTGTTGAGTCAGCTCTAACTCATAAAAAACATATGTACAACAGAACAAAGCACTGCCTGATCCTGTGCCATCCTCAAAATCCTTGCTATACCTGAGCCATTGTTGCTGTGGGCAGTCCATCTCTGTCAATCCATCTCATTGAGGGTCTTCCCCTTTTTCTCTTACCCTCTGCTTTGCCAAGCATAATATCCTTCTCCAGGGCATGGTCCCTTCTGACAACATGATCTAAGTAGGTGATACAAAGTCTGGCCATTCTCTCTTCCACGGAGCATTCTGGCTGCACATCTTCCAGGACAGATTTGTTAATTCTTCTGGCAGCCCATGGTATTTTCAGTATTCTTTGCCAATACCACAACTCAAAAGTATCAACTTTTCTTCAGAATTCTTTATTCATTGTCCAGCTTTCACATGCATATAAGGTGATTGAAAATACCATGCCTTGGGTTTGGTGCACTTTACTTTTGAAAGAGACATCTTTGCTCTTCAGCACTTGAAAGGGGTCTTTTGCAGCAGATTTGCCCAGTGCAATACATCTGATTTCTTGATTGCTGTTTCCATTGGTGTTGATTGTGGATCCACGTAATATGAAATCTTTGACAACTTCAAACTTTTCTCCATTTATCATGATGCTGCTTATTGGTCCACTTGTGAGGATTTTTGTTGTCTTCATGTAGAGCTGTAATCCATACTGCAGACTGTAGTCTTTAATCTTCATCAGTAGTTGCTTCAAGTCATCTTCACATTCAGCAAGCAAAGGTGTGTCACCTGCATAATGCAGGTTGTTAATGAGTCTTCCTCTAATCTTGATGCCACGTTCTTCATGTAGTCTAGCTTCTCAGATTATTTGCTCAGCATACAGGATGAATAAGTATGGTGAAAGGATACAACTCTGACACACACCTTTCCTGATTTTAAACCATGCAGTATCCCCCTGTTCTGTTTGAACAAAGCCTCCTGGTTTATGTGCAGGTTCCTCATGAGTATAATTAAGTGTTCTGGAATTCCCATTCTTCTAGATATTATCCATAATTTGTTATGATCCACAGAGTTGAATGCTTTTGCATGGTCAATAAAACACAAGTAAACATCTTTCTGGTATTGTTTGCTTTCAGCCAAGTGTCATCTAACATCAGCAGTGATATCCCTCATTCCACATCCTCTTCTGAATCCACCTTGCATATCTGGAAGTTCCCTGTCAATATACTGCTGCAACTGTTTTTGATTTATCTTCAGCAAAATTTTACTTGGGCATGATATTAATGATGTTGTTCAATAATTTCCATATCCTTTTGGATTACTCTTCTTTTGAATGAGTACAAATATGGACCTCTTCCAGTCATTTGGCCAGGTAGCTGTCTTGCAAATTTCCTGGCACAGATGAGTAAGTGCCTCTAGGCCAGCCCTGTTTGTTGAATCATCTCAGTGGGTATTCTGTCCATTCCAGAAGCCTTGTGGTTTTTTTTTTTTTTTTTTTTACCAATTCCTTCAATACGGCTTCATCATCTTCTTTCAATACCATTGCTTCTGTGGTAGTTAAGTTTGTGTGTCACCGTGGCTGGGCCTGGTTGAGTGACTGGGCAGCTGGACCGTAAGATCCCCATGGTAAGATTGGTAATTAACTACATAGATGCATTGGAGCAGCTGAGTAGCTGCTTAGGGATGTGGTCTGCTTCCTGTATATAAGAAACAGCTTTGGGAATGGTCACATACGGCACGCTTGAACCCTGCTTGTAGCCATGTCATTGTTCAGCAGCCGGCCATGTTCTGCCTACCTTGGGACTTCCAATGGACTTGAATTAATGGCTTGCCATGTGGTTTGGTAACCTTGGAACTGTGCCTTTTTATTTGTCGACCTTGGGCTTGTTAGCCTCAGCAGCCAGTAGCTGCCTAAGTGAAGAGATGCCTCTAGCTTCAGTGGGCTGGGAGCAAGAGGCAGAGCTAATGCCCAAGGTCGAGGGTCTTTGACCCAGCCCTTAGAGCCTGGCACTTTGAACTCAGACTTCTAACCTCTCGAACTGTAAGAGAATAAACTCCTGTTTGTTCAAACCATCCCATTTGTGGTATATTCCTGTCAGAGTGGCACTAGGTATCCAGAACAGTTCTTGATCATATTCCACCTCCTGCAGTAGATGAACATTGACCAATTCTTTTCATATGGTGACTCTATGTATTCCTCCTTCCATCTTCTTTTGCTGCTTCTTGCATCATTCAATATTTAGCCCATAGAATCCTTTAATATTGCAGCTCAAGGCTTGATTTTTTTTTCCTTCAGTTCTTTCAGCTTGACATATGCTAAGTATATTCTTCCCTTTGGTTTTCTAACTCATGGTCTCTTTGCCCATTTCATTATAGTAATTGACTTTGTCTTCTTGAGCTGCTCTTTGAAAATTTCTGTTCAGCTCTTTTATCTTGCCATTTCTTCCATTTGCTTTAGCTACTCTCCATTCAAGGGCAAGTTTCAGAGTCTCTTCTGACATCCATTTTGGTCTTTTCTTCCTTTCCTGTCTTTTTAATCACCTTTTGCCTTCTTCATGGATGGTATTCTTGATGTCATCCGACATCTCATCTGGTTTTTGGTCACTGGTGTCCAGTGCATCAGGTTTATTCTTCACATGGTCTTTGTAGAGGGGCATTGAAAACAAGCAGATCCTGGAGATGCCCTAAGATGGTGGCTTAGTGAGACACACCATGCCATCCCCCTACAGCAAAGAACCCAGAAACCAAGTGAAACAGATAAGATCATAGTCCTGGAACCTTAAGCATCAAAAGGAAAGATGAAGAATTAGACCAAACACTGACTGGAAGGAGAACCTGAACAAAAATAGTGAACGAGGAGAGTTACAAATCACAATAGTAAAATAAAGCTATAAAACTGACTACAAGGAACCTGAGGCATTAAGCTGTAAATGACAAGAGCTTCAAAATAAAAAGGAGGAATAAAAGATGTAGTTATGGAACTTCCATCTGCACATGAAATCAAGGTGGCTTCAAGATATAACCAAACCAAACAAACTCACTGTTGCTGAGATGGATCCAACTTATAGCAACCCTTCTTTGGGGTTCCAAGGCAGTATTACTATGGAAATAGATTGCCCAACCTTCCTTCCAAGGAGTGGCTGGTAGGTTTGAACCTCCAGCCTTCTGGTTAGCAGTCAAATGCCTTAGGCACTATGCCACCAGCGGCTACTTTAAATTTTAAGTGCATAAAGGAAAACTTAGGAGCTCTGGTAGCATAGTGGCTAAAGCACTTGACTGCTAACCAGAAGGCTGGCGGTTCAAACCCACCAGCCACTCCTCGGAAGGAAGGTTGGGCAATCCTACTTCCGTAGTGATACTGCCTTGGAAACCCAAGGAGGGGTTGCTATGAGTCGGGGCCGACTCCACGGCACATAACAACAACAACAACAAAGGAAAACTTTGTAGTAACCACAAATTAAATTAGTGAATCTACTCACCAAAATAAAGGAGAAAATAAAAAAGACTCAGTAAGCACAAAAACAGCTATTGATCAGAAAAGAAAATCCACATACAAAAAGAACTCAGCACAGAAATTAAAAGGAACAAAGAAGCCATTAACTTCACACACACACACACACACAAAACCCATGACACAATAACAGCAAAGAAGTCATACCTATCCTTAATATCACTGGATCTAAATCAATTAAATACACTAGTCAAGAGAAACAGAATGGCGGAGTGGATAAAAACCCATGACTCATCAATATGTTGCTGACAAGAGACACACATTAGAAAGAAATAAGTTAGAAATCAAAAGGATGGGAAAAAAATGTTTTTTGTTGTTATCAAACTAACAAACAAAACAGAGTAGGAGTAGCAATAATAATTTTGGGTAAAATAGACTTTAAGTCAAAATCCACTAGAAGAGATAAAGAAGGCATTATATAATAATTAAAGGTTCGATTCACTAAGAAGACATAACAATAATAAATATTTATGCACCCAGTGACAGAGATTCAAAATAAATAAAACAAATTCTAACAGAATTTGTTAAAGAAATAGAGAACAGAAAGAAATAGTTCTAAAACAATAGTAGTAGAAGACTTTTAATACACCACTTTCACTGATGGACAGAACAACTAAAAAGAAACTCAGTAAAAATACAGGAGACCTAAATAACACAACCAACTGGACCTTATAGACATATAAAGAACACACCACCCAACAGCAGCACAATATACATTCTTTTCTAACACACATAGATCATTCTCCAGAAATCCAACATTAGAAGATCAGTGGACGTGGTTCACCACATAAATGAAATAAAGGCAAGGAATCATATGATCATCTCAGCCTGTGAAAAGGCATTTGATAAAATTTAACATCCTTTTCTGATTAAAAAAAAAACTCTCAGCAAAATAGGAATAGAAGGAAAATTCCTTAACATAATTAAGGGCATATATGCAAAACCAACTGCCGCCATTGTTCTCAGTCGAGAGAGATTTAAAGCATTCACCTTGAGAAGGGGAGTGAGACAAGTATGTTCGTTATTGTCACTGTTATTCAATATTGTACTGGGAGTCTTAGCCAGAGCAATAAGGCAAGAAAGAGAGAGAGGAAAAAAAAAATATCCAAATTGGTAAGGGACAAGTAAAAGTATACCTACATTATGTCACAAGATGACATAATGCTATAATAGAAAATCCCAGAGTTTCCAGAAGAAAGTTACCAGACCTAATAAAAGGATTCAGCAAAATCACATAATACAAGATCAACATAAAAATATCAATTTGGTTCCTCAGCACTAACAAGGAGAACTCCAAAAAGGAAGTCAAGAAAACAATACCATTTATAATAGCCTTCAAAAGGATGAAATAACTAGGAATAAATCTAACCAGAGATTAAAAAAAAAAAAAAAGATTTATACAAGGAAAACTACAAAACACTACTGTAAGAAACCGAAAGAGAACTACATAGATGGAAAAACTTATGCTCATGGATTGGAAGATTAACACTGTGAAAACGTCAATACTATCAAAAGGGATCTATAGATATAATATAGTCCTCACCTAAATCCTAACAACATTCTTTAATGAAATGGAAAAGCTAATATCTAACTTTATATAGAAAGGAAACAGGCTTTGAATTGCTAAAGCAATGTTGATGAGGAAAGTCACACTTCCAAATCTCAGAACTTACTATACACTCATACTAATCAAAAAAGAAGCTGGAGGTGATACAATGACAGACACCTAGACCAATGAATCAGAATTGAGAACCCAAAAGTAAATCCATTCATCTATGGATAGCTGGTCTTTGACAAAGTATTGAAGTCCATTCAGTAGGGAAGAAACAATCTGTTTAACAAATGTTTCTGGCAAAACTGGATATCCATTTTCAGAAAAATGAAACAGAATCCATACCTCACTCCTGTACAAAAACTAACTCAAAATGGATCAAAGACCTAAATGTTAAAGCTAAAACTGTAATGTTCCTGGAAGATAAGATAGGGACAAAGCTAGGGAGGAGAATTTTGGGCATAAATACAGTATCAAACACAAATAAAAATGCACAAATAACAGAAGAGAAACTAGATAACTGAGACCTCCTAAAAATTAAATATTTATGATTATGAAAAGATTTTGCCAGAAGTATAAAAAGAGAACTTCCAGACTGGGGGAAAAAATTGGCAATGACATACCTGACAAGCATGTAACACCCAAGATATATAGAAATTTCAACAAGTCAACAACAAAATAAAAAAAATCCAGTCAAAAATGGGCAGAAGATGTGACTAGATCTTGACCAAAGAGGACATTCAAGTGGCTGATAAGAACATGAAGAGATCCTTACAATCATTAGGCATTAGAGAGATGCAGATCAAAACTACAATGAGATACCTTCTCACTGCTGAAAAAATGACACTGATTGTAAAAAAACAAAACAAACCAGAAAACAACAAATGCTGACAAGGCTGTGGGAAGAATGGAGCTCTTCTGCAGTTCTGGTATGATTGTTACATGGTAAAACCAATATGCAAAATGTTGTGGAGCTTCTTCAAAAAGGTAGAAAAAGAAATACTTTATGATCCTGCAATCCCACTCCTAGGTGTAGATAGAGGTATTTCAGCAGTGACAAAAGCAGACATATGCACACCCATGTTCATTGCAGCATTATTCACAATAGCAAAAATATTGAAACAACCTAAGTGTTCATCAGTGGATGAATGGATAAACAAATTGTGGTATATACATACAATGGAATACTACACAGCTATAAAGAATAAAGAGGAGTATCTTGTATCATGGGTGAATCGAAAGGACAAATACTGCATAATGCCACTTTTATGAAGAGGGAAGAATAGGTATAAGTGCAGAAAGAAATGTTCTGTGATGGTTACCAGGGATGGTAGGGGGAATCCCTTACTAGATAGTAAACCAAACCCAGCCCACTGCCATCAAGTCAATTCTGACTCATAGTGACCCCTATTGGGTTTCTAAGGTGGTAAATCTTTACAGTAGATTGCATTGTCTTCCTTCTGTGGAGTGGCTGGTGGGTTTGAACTGCCAACCTTCTGGTTAATAGTCAAATGCCTTAGCTACTGCATGACCAGAGCTTCTTAGTATGTTCAAGTTAATGCTTGTGATGGGAAAGGGAATCAATACAGAATATGGGGGAAGTCAGCACAACTTGACAAAGGTAAATGAAGACATTGATAGGTACACAAGAATAAAGGACAACTGTGGTCATAAAATGGACCAGTTAACAACATTATGATAAATGGAGAAAAGAGTGAAGTTGCCAAGGATTTCATTTTACTTGGACCCACAGTCAACACCCATGGAAGCAACAGTCAAGAAATCAAACGATGTAGTTTGAATTGGGCAAATCTGCTGCAAAAGACTTCTCTAAAGTGTTAAGAAGCAAAGATGTCACCTTGAGGACTAAGATGTGCCTGACCCAAGTACTTTCAGTTGCCTCGTATGCATAAAAAAGTTAGGCAATGACTAGCAAACATCAAAGAAGAATTGATGCTTTTGAATTACATTGCTGGCAAAGAATATTAAGTATACCATGGACTGCCAGAAGTTATGAACAAATCTGTCTTGAAATGAGTACAGCCAGAATGTTCCTTAGAAATAAGGATGGTGAGACTTCATGTCACATACTTTGGACATGTTATCAGGAGGGACCAGTCCTTGGAGAAGGACATCATGCTTGATAAAATAGAAGGTCAGGAAAAAAGAATATGACTCTCAATGAGATGGATTGTATACTGGCTACAACAATGGGCTCCAACATAGCAATGATTATGAAAATGGTATAGGACCAGTGTGGTAGTTAGAGTTGGCTGGGCTGTGGTTTGGGGTGGCTTGGCAGCTGAATATAGTTATTCCTGTGATGAAATTGTGGGTTGGAACCAACTTGATGGTACCTGACAACAACAATAACACTGTAAATGGTATAATATATACAATTTTGCAAGAACAGTAATAACAAGCAAAAGATGTTTGGTTATATAGATCAATATGTTTGCTATATGAGTGTGGGAAGGTGTATGGGAGTACATGCACATATATAGGTATATTTATGGGTATATATCTACATGTTTGTGCTGCATATATATTCATATATACAGTAAAGAGGGCACAATTATGGGTGCTTCCTAGACATATCTAAATACCTCATGGGATTGAGTTACTTGATTTAAAGGCTTAGGACCGTAGTCTTATGTGACAACTAGGTCAGTTGGCATTCTTCATAAAGATAATGTTCTATATCCTATTTTGGTGAGTAGTGTATGGGGTCTTAAAAGCTTGTGAGAAACCATCTAAGATATAGCTCTTCCTAACTGGAGCAAAGGAGAGTGAAGGAAACCAAAGGCTCAAGGAAGAAATTAGTTCACAGGACTAATGGCCCATGTGAACCTCTTTTAGCCTCCTCTTGCCTGAGACCAAAAAAACTGATGGTGCCTGGATATCACTGTTGATCATTCTGATCAGGGACACAATGAAAGATCCTGGTTGGAATGGGAGAAAAATGTAGAACAAGGCTCAAATTGATTTTAAAAAAAGACTAAACTTACAGGACTGATAGAGACTAGAGGAAGGCTCAAGAGTATTACCCTAAGAAAACTTTTTAACCTGCAATGAAATCCACTCCCAGTGGTCATCTTTTGGCCAAGTAATAGATTGGCCTATAAATAAAAAATAACATCTGCAGGGAATGTGCTCCTTTAAGTAATCAACTGTACGAAACCAAATAGTTAACATTTACCCAAAAGCAAAGATGAGAAGGCAAAGGAGGGGTAAGGAAACTAGATGGTTGGAAAAGAGGCAGGTAGAGTAGAAATGTGAGAGTGCTGACACACCAAGGGATTGTAACCAATGTCACAGAACAATTTGTGTATGAATTGTTGAATGGGAATCTGTCTTAGGCTGGGCCATCTAGAGAAGCGAAACCAATGAATATATGTATATACATGCATACATGGGGCGGTCTGGTAGTGTAGTGCCTAAGGCATTTGACTGCTAACCAGAAGGCTGGTGGTTCAAATCCATCAGCCACTCCTAGGAAGACTGGGCAATCTACTTCCATAGAGATGTTGTTGTTGCTGTTATGTGCCATCGAGTCGGCCCCGACTCATAGCGACCCCTCCTTGGGTTTCTGAGGCAGTATCACTACGGAAGTAGGATTGCCCAACCTTCCTTCCGAGGAGTGGCTGGTGGGTTTGAACCGCCAGCCTTCTGGTTAGCAGTCAAGTGCTTTAGCCACTATGCTACCAGAGCTCCTTCCATAGAGATACTGCCTCAGAAACCCAAGGAGGGGTCACTGACAGTCAGAATCAACTCGATGGCAGTGAGTCTGTTTTTTTTTTGGTTACACATACATACACATATGTGTGTGTGTGTGTGTGTACCACTCATCTATCACTTTGTTGTACTGTGGTGGCATGTGTGTTTCTGTGAGGCTAGAGGCTATGCCACCAGCATTTCGGATAACAGCAGGGTTACCCATGGTGAACAGGTTTCAGTGGAGCTTCCAGATGAAGACAGACTGGGAAGAAATGGGCCCATCCGCTGCTGAAAAACTGGTGACTGAAAACCTTATGAATAGCAGTGAAACCCTGTCTGATATGTTACTGGAAAACATTATGAAGATCTGTAAAAAATTATTCAATGTAGTGGGATTGCACTGAATCTGTAGATTGCTTTGGGTAGTTTTGACATTTTCACAATGTTCAGTTTTCTCATCCTGAGCCCGGCATATAGGTCTCTTATAGTTTCTTGTAGTAGTGTTTTATAGTTTTCTCTGTATAGGTCTTTTGTGTCCTTGGTAACATTTATTCCTATGAAGTATTTTGTCTTTTTGATAGCTATTGTAAATGATATTCTTCCTTATTTCCTTTTCAGAGATCTCTTTGTGGATATAGACAAATCCAACTGAATTTTGTATGTTGTTCTTGTATACTGCCACTGTATGCTAAATCTTTCAATTAATTCCAGTAGTTTTCTTGCTAAATCTCTTGATTTTTCTATGTATAGGATCATATCATCTGCAAATAGAGATAGTTTTCTTTCTTTGCCAATTTGGATGCCTTTTATTTCTCTTTCTTGCCTTATTGCCCTGGGTAGGACCTCTAATACAATGTTGAATAGAAGTGGTGATACAACACATCCTGTCTGGTTCCCAAGGAGAATGTTTTCAGTCTCTGGCCACTGAAAATGATGTTGGCTATAGGTTTTGCATATATGCCTTCTATTATGTTGAGAAATTTCCCTTTAATTCTTATTTTGCTGAGAGTTTTCATTAGGAATGGGTGTTGGATTTTATTAAATGCCTTTCTGTATTGATTGATCTGATCATATGGTTCTTTATTATATTTATGTGATAGATTACATTGATTGTTTTCCTAATGTTGAACCATCCTTGCATGCCTAGTATGAATTTCACTTGGTCATGGTGTATTTTTTAATTTTTTTTTTTTTTAATGTATGATATTGGATTTACTATTTTTGTTTTTTTAGTTTTTGGTGTGTTGGATTTTATTGGCTAGGATTTAGTTGAAGATTATTATATATATATATATATATTCATAAGGTATATTGGTCTGTAATTTTTCTTTCTAGTGATGTCTTTGTCTGGTTTTGGTATCAGGATTATGCTTGCTACATCAAAGGAATTTGGGAGGACTTCATCCTTTTCTGTCTTCTGGAATAGTTTGAATAGGATTGGTGTCAGCTCTTTTACAGATGTTTGGTAGAATTCTCCAGTGAAGCTATCTGGTCTGGAGCTTTTTTTGTTATTGGGAGTTTTTTTTTTTTTTTTTTCATGACCACTTTAATTTATTCTTTTGCTGTGGGTCTGTTCCAATTTTCTATCTCAACCTGTGTTAGTTCAGGTTTGTTGTTGTTATGTGCTGTGGAGTCAGACCCAACTCCTCCTACACTATTCCTTCTTTTTGCTTTGTAGTTGTCCTTACTTACAAATTATTGTCTCTGGTTTCCTGTTTAAAATCTTGTAAGTTTATTTTACTTTGGATACTTCTGTATCTGAGATGGTTTTTGGATTATGTTGTCACATGTGTTAATCCCACATTATGACACCCAACCTCCTTGGGTTTCCAAGGCTGTATCACTATGGAAGTAGATTGCCAGCCTTCCTTCTGAGGAGTGGCTGGTGGGTTTGAACCGCCAGCATTCTGGTTAGCAGTCAAGTGCCTTAGACGCTATGCTACCAGAGCTCCTATGTTAGTTCAGGTAGGTATATGTTTTAGAAAGCTGTCCATTTCTTGTAGGTTTTCAAATATGCTGGAGTACAGTTCTTCATAGTATCTTGATATCTTTTTTATTGCAGTTGGTTATGTTGTGATGTCACTCATTTAATTTCTTATTCGTCTTGTTTTTGCATCTTCTTCTCTTCCTTTGTTAAATTTGCCAGTGGCTTGTTGATTTTTTAAAATCTTTTCAAAGAACCAACTTCTAATTTTGTTGACTCTTTCTGTTGTTTGTCTGTTTTCTTTTTAATTTATTTCTGCTTGAGTCTTTATTATTTCTTTTCTTCTGGTGAGTGTAAGTTTTTTTTTTTTTTTTGGGGGTGTTGGTTTTTTTTTTTTTTTTTTTTTTTGCTGCTCTTTTTCTAACTGTTGGAGATGTTGGGTTAAGGTATTATTTTCGGGCTCTTTCATCTCTTTTAATATGTGCATTTATTGCTATAAATTTCCCTTTCTTCACTGCTTTTGCTCTGTCCCAAAGATTTTGGTATGTTGTGTTTTCATTCTCATTTGATTCAAGGGATTTTTCTTATTTTGTTTTTTTATTTCTTTCATTACACAATTGTTTTTAAGGAAGGTATTATTCAGTTTCCAAGTGTTTCCTTTCTTTTTTTTCCCCTTGATCTTCCTGTTTTTTATACTTTGAAGTATTTTGATGGTTTTAAATTTAATGGGCCTTGCTCTGTGTCCTAACATATAGTCTGTTCTGGAGAATGTGCCATGTGTGCTGGAGAAGAATGTATATTGCAGTGTTGTTGGGTAAAGTGTTCTGTATACATTTATAAGCTCAAGTTGGTTGATTGTATTGTTTATTGATTGATTGTATCTGTTCTTTGAGTTTCTTTCTAGTTCTATTCTTCTTTGAAAGTGGTTTATTAAAGCCTCCTAGGAAGATGGGACAATCTACTTCCGTAGTGATACTGCCTTGGAAACCCAAGGAGGGGTCGGTATGAGTCGGGTCCGACTTGATGGCACATAACAACAACACTATTACTATGGAGTCATCTATTTGTCTTTTCAATTCTGTTAAAGTCTGATTTATGTATTTTAGGGCTCTTACATTGGGTGCTTAGATATTTATTATGATTATGTCCTCTTGTTCCTTTAATCCTTTAATCATTATCTAATGTTCTTCCTTGTGTCTTATAGTGGTTTTTATCTTAAAGTCCACTTCATCAGAAATCAATATTGCCATTTCTGCTCTATTTTGATTGCCATTTGCTTGATAGATATTTTTTCCAATCTTTCATTTTTAGTCTGTTTTTATTTTTGTATCTAAGGTATGACTTTTGTAGACAGTATATTGTGGCTCATATTTTCTTATCCATTCTGCAATTCCCTGTTTCTGGATTGGTGCATTCAATCCATTTATATTCAGTGTAATTATTAAGAAGGATGAATTTATTACTGTCACTTTGTTACTTTTTTTGTGTGATGGTACTTATTTCTTTGTTCCATATAATTTTTTGTGCTGAGCTCATTTTATTTTCATTTCAATTTTTTAAATCACTTCCTTCATTGATATAGTTGAAGTATTTGCTAAATATTTTTGCCTTTCCTTTTTTTAGTTTGATGAGAAGGTTTATTAATTTTCTTGGAGGGTATCCTATTATTTATTATTTTCTTCCCAAGTTCAAAACAGGCTGTTCTATCTGAAAAATGTCTTGACTTTTCTGTTTTGAACTTCTGTAAAGTACACTGTTCCTTCTTTTTGCTTTGTAGTTGTCCTTATTTACAAATTATTGTCTCTGGTTTCCTGTTTAAAATCTTGTAAGTTTATTTTACTTTGGATACTTCTGTATCTGAGATGGTTTTTGGATTATGTTGTCATATGTGTTAATCCCAGTTTGTGGTCTGCCATTGTTAGTTCTTTGTTCAAAGGACTGCCTTTATCATCTCTTGTAAGGATCGTCTGGTTTTAACAAATTTACTTAATTTTTGTTTATCTGGAAATGTCCTAATTTCACCATGATATTTGAGGGACACTTGCTGAGTAGATAATTCTTGGTTAGGAGTTTTTTTTTCTTTCAGGATTTTATATATGTCATCCCATTACCTTCTTGCCTGCATGGCTTCTGCTGAGAAATTTGTTCTTAGGCTTATCAGTTGCCCTCTGTAGGTAACTTTTCATTTTTCCCCATGCTGCTTTCAGGATTCTTTGGTTTTGGAAAGTTTGATTATGATGTATCTTAGTGATCTTTTGGGATTTATCCTGCTTTGTTGTTGTTGTTGTTAAGTGCCGTCAAGTCGTTTCCGACTCATAGCGACCCCATGCACAGCAGAACGAAACACTGCCCGATCCCGCACCAGCCCCACAATCCCTGCTATACTCGAGCCCATCATC
>NW_006921694.1:1500761-1505411 GCF_000298275.1 Orycteropus afer afer | reverse complement strand
CTTTGGCTTCCTGGGTTCCACCCCTTCCTCCTGCTCTTCCGGCCTGCTACTCTGTGCTACGCCTGTGCTTACCTTGCTCCCGAAGACCTGGTCCCTCTCGGTAGGGTAACAAGGGAACGTGTTCAGTGCAGATCAGTGAGTAAGCACAAGCCCGCCTTGTTTCAGTGCCTATGCTTATCCTGCTTAGGGTTCATTAAATTTCTTGAATCCATATTTTATCTTGAATGCATCTTTCATCATATTAGGGAATTTCTCTTCCAACAAATCTTTGACCATTTTCTCTCTGGTTGTGTCTGTCTCTTCCTTGTCTGGAATTCTGATCACATTTAAGTTATTCCTCTTGATGGTGTGTCACATAAATACTAGGTTTTCTTAGCATTTTTTCTTTTGTTCTTTTTTTCTGATTGTTCTTAAGCAAAATAGTATTGAGTAATTTGTCTTCAATCTCAATCATTCTGCCTCCCAGTGATTCAATTCTACTCCTTTGCCCATTGAGTGTGTTATCTATCTTAAATTTTAGTATTAATCTTCTGGATTTCTATTTGCTGTTTTTATATGGTTTCTAATTTTTCGTGTATTTTGTCAGTTTGTTCTTGTATTGTTTTCCAAAATTCTTCTAGAGTTTTGTCTGTGTTTTCCTTGATCTGTCAGTCAATTCATTAAAGATACCTACATGTAATTCTTTTGAATTTCTTATCAGGTAGTTCCAATACCACTTCTTCCACAGGGAAGTTTTCTGGGTCTGTATTCTGGTCCCTTGTTAGTTATACTTTATTTTGTTTCTTTGTGTAAATTGGGAATGTAAGTTGTCATGAAGACATTGAGATGCCATTGTATGTATATTTAATTGGTAATTGTATGTTGGTGTGATTTACCATTTTTTGTTTGTTTGTTTTGTTTTTATATGTCTGAGTGAGTGGGGCTTGTATGCTACTCTATTTCCTGGTTTGACAGCACTTAGGTGCTTACCATGTTTACCACCTGTCTCCTGGTGGGTTAACATAGGATCAGAATGTGTGCACAGATCTGTTAGCTGTTTGTGTAGAGCTTTTGTGGGCAAGTTGTAATGGTATTGGCCACTGCCTGTCATTGATCAATTGATGCTCTTGCGCACTGGGTGGGGCTGCATGAGGTGAGGATGTGGTTGAGTCATGTGGGCACAGTTGCTTTCTGGTTGCCAGCCACCAGCATAGTTGCCTGTGTAGCCTTCAGCAAGCAGAGCCAATTATCAAGTTGCTGCTCAGATCAGAAAGCTTTTTGCAAATACTCAAAATGACTGCACTGTCTCCTTATTTGCTGTTTTCATTAAGTTTCTTTTACTAAAAAAAAAAAAAAAAGGAACTCTGGTGGTGCAGTGTATAAGCCATTTGACTGCTAACCAGAAGATCAGTGGTTTAAACCCACTAGCTGCTCGGCAGGAGGAAGATGAAGCAGTCTACCTCCATAAAGATATATAGCCTTGGAAACCCAATGGGGGTCACTATGAGTTGGAATCAACTGGATATTTAATCCATTTTGTTATCCTTCTCTTCAGAGCTCAAAGGTTCTGGGATTATCCACCATATCCATTTCAATTGATTTCTCATTTCTTTGTTGTAGAGGGTCTGAGTAGGTTGTTCTTTGTTGTAGAGGGTCTGGGTAGCTTGTCTCCCTATCTTGCTGGAATTCCTGAAATGCTGTTTCAATTTTAGATTAATATATATAGCTATCTGTATAATCACCAGCCACTCCTCAGAAGGAAGGTTGGGCAATCCTACTTCCGTAGTGATACTGCCTCGGAAACCCAAGGAGGGGTCGCTATGAGTTGGGACCGACTCGATGGCAAATAACAACAAATCTGTATAATACATGTAGGAAAGTTTTAACTCTTACATTTTTAACTCTTCAAGGAAGAAAAAACATGTTCTTAAAGCAAAATAAGAAAAATCAATGTTAAATTAATAGTCATTGATGAAGAAAAGCCTTTTGTGGATATGTGCAGAGATTAAAATAATTTAGTGCTTCAAGTTTAAGAATGGAAGCTTTTCTACCATTCAGAAGGTCTGTAATAGAAAGAACTAGAATAATTTGAGAAACAGACTTAAGACCTGGCCAAGCCTATGTGGAAATGATTAGGAGTTTTTGAAAATTGTTTGGTTAAAATGTACTTAAATTTTTATGAGGGAAAAAAGGCATAAGTAGCCCTTTACAAAAAGGGCTGGTTTAAAAAAAAAATGGGGGCAAGTTGTTTATATCATCTTTGCAAAATACTTTTAAAATCTTTACTGAATGTAAAGAGGCAGATAGATGAATGAGAAATAATCATTTAATTCCCGAGGAAAACCTTTGCTAACTAGAGCAAAAACAGTTTCAGCATCTGTGGCTATGGCAGTGTATCTAGACAGCTGTGAATTTGTTGTTGTTGTTGTATTTTCTAACTTTAAATGAAAAATGGAATTACTATATTTATTTATTTAAGTTTAAGAGATAATTTGTTATCTGGTGAATGCTGATGAATAGCAACATGAGAAAGGCAATGCCACTGAAGAATTCAAGCTATCATTGGCAGACCTACAGAATGCCAAGCAGTAATACAACATTGGAATCTATGAATTAGGCTTTAGAATCTATAAAATTTCATTAAGTAGAGATTAACAACAACAAAATAAAATGTGGAAAATTAAAAAGTATATGTATCATGTAGATGTCATGTACTTGTCTCTAAGAATACAAAGATGGAACAAATACATATATACTCAAAATATGCCAATCATTTTTTGTTTTTTAACTAGCATCTGTGGAACAAAATCATAAATTTTAAATTTAGCATTTAGCCTTCAGGCAAATAGGAAAAATCAGAATCTTTTTAATTCTGTTTTACCAGAAGATTTTCACTGCTATTCACGACTCACTAAAGACAAAAGCATTTGTGAATATATATATATAGTACTTGGAACAGAACTTAGCATGTAGTAAGAATTTAATATGGGAATGTTGAATAAAATAATGCATTGATATATTGATTTGTCTTAGTGAAAAAACTAGACTGACACTTCACTAGAAATTAAAAGAAAAAAAGTTTATTGAAGGAATAAAATCATTTTAAAATGGGAAGACATTTATAGACAACCAAATAAGATTTTGCAGTGCTCTGAGTTGCAGGGAGAACAGTAGGATTTAAAAAGGATTTGTGCTCATAGGCAGGTAGAAGTGGGGGAGGAATCATGACCAACGCTAGAAATTTAAACATTAGCAAATTTATCTGTTGTATCCTAAAGTGGTTTATATCCTGAGAATTGATATGTCCTAAGAGTAGTTTAACAAACCGTTCAGTCGGGCGTTAGTTTTCTGTCACATCAGAAGTCTGTCTCCTACTCTTGTTGTTCTTAGGTGCTTCTGAGTCCACTCCAACTCATAGCAACCCTATGCAGAACAGAAATAAACACTGTCCTGTCCTGTGTCAGCCTCAGGATCCTTTCTATACCTGAGCCCATCGTTCCAGGCACTATTTCAATCCATCTCATTGAGGGCCTCCCCCTTCTTCGTTGACCCTCCACTTTACCAAACATGATATCCTTCTCCAGGGAATGGTTCCTCTTGACAACATGACCAAAGTAGGTGAGATGAACTCTGGCCATTCTTGCTTCCAGGGAGCATTCTGGCCACACTTCTAGGACAGATTTGTTAGTCCTAATCTTAGTTACAGATAAAGGCTAGTAGAGACACAGTGGGAAACCCTGGTGAGTGAAAATCTTAATTTGGGACTAATATTTGATATGTATCTATTTTAGCTACAAAATTATTTACAAATTCTAACTTCATTTAACATTATCAGTTCTATTGCTCATCCTCCTGCCCAACATTCTTAACAGACACCAACTAATTCTTTACCTGGGTTAGATATCCTGAGTTTTGCTTTCTGTTTCTCAAAAGTAAAACTATGACAAAAGATTGAATGGTTTCTTCAGAAAAACAGAAATTCAAAATGGAGTTTTAAGTTAAATCTGAAGTTATCCAAATCGGATGTCAGTACCTCAGTTTTTTTAAGATTAATTTCTGCAAATTATTAAATTTTATTCCCATATTTAAAAAAAATCATTTCTCTACCAGGAAAGTTGTTTCCTCTGTCCAGTTTTATGTCCCAAAGACTTCTAATTGTTCACCCTCTCTTCCTGACTACCCCACAATTACACAATTACAGACAATGGTTTTTTCTTAACATTGGGTGCATATTACAGTCATCTTTTAAAAGATTTCAAAAGTCTGATGCCTAAGTTGCTTTCTATACCAATTATGCCAGATTCTGGGTGGAACTCAGATAATATTTTTTAAAGTTTTCCTGGTGATGCTAGAGTGCACTAAGGTTGAGAGTCACTGTTGTAGATAAACAAGAAAACTAAGAAAATTAAACATTCATTTTAGTTTCTCTCCATTTAATTTAGGTAGAAGGAATACAGCAACAACAACAACAGAAGGAATACTGTTCTCTATCTACAGTTGTTGGCAACAAATGCCTAATGGAATATTTTATTTACTTAAACCCCTAAGGGGAGAGGGAAATCAGGCATGTCCAAAGCAGCAGGGTGGGAGAGTGGGAGAAAGGGGATTAAAAGGCCTAGAAATCTGGACAGAGGAGGAGTCAGCCGCAGGGACCCAGGTAAGGGTGGTAGG
>NW_006921694.1:1493410-1497821 GCF_000298275.1 Orycteropus afer afer | reverse complement strand
TGCGATGATGGGCTCAGGTATAGCAGGGATTGTGGAGCTGGCGTGAGATTGGGCAGTGTTTCGTTCTGCTGTACATGGGGTCGCTATGAGTTGGAAATGACCCAATGGCAACTAGCAACAACAACAAACCCCTAAGGATGGTAGATATAGAATAGGTGGTAAAATAATTTTAATATACATTACTGAATTATGAAGTGTCTTAAATGTGCTCATCTGTATGTAGTATTAATAATAAGAGGGGCTTCTAGGTAAGAATCCAAACTTAAATAATGCTTCTTGGTAACCTAAATGGAGATTTAATGTGTTGAAAGTTTTATATACAGAATTCAAAACAGGCATACTGATAGTAGCAATAAAGCAATCCAGTGTATCTATCTTGTAACTTGCTGCATGCTGACAGTGAACTAACTAATTCTAGCTGAACTTTACTAATAGAATTGCAGATGTAATAGAACTATAGATGGATGTTTGAACAGATTCATACTGTTGAAGATTGCTCCACAGGTAACAAGGAGAGAAAATAAAAATTCTTTGCCTGTGTTGTTCAGAGACTTAATGTGACAATCTGTTGATTGTCTATGGTTGATTAATAAGCCATTAAATAAGAGTCTGAAGATAATTCAGACAGTGGAATATGTTATGGTGTATTTATGTCATCACCAGTGCAAAAAGGCAACACATGCAACGCACTGCCAGTCGAGTCAGATCCAACTCATAGTGACCCCTCCTTGGGTTTCCAAAGGTGATATCACTACAGAAGTAGATTGCCCAACCTTCCTTCTGAGGAGTGGCTGGTGGGTTTGACCTACCAGCCTTCTGGTTAGCAGTCATATACCTGAGGCACTACACCATCGGAACTCTCCATCATCAGTGCACTCATTATAAATACTATAACCATGAATGAAAAGCATTAGAGAGGGAGACAGGGAACTCAGTTTAAAATTCTGCTACTTTCTGCTGAATTCCATGAAATAAACAACAAATTCTTCAGTAAGAATACAATACCCTTAGCTGAACAATTCCTAGTTTGAATGAGAGGATCAGTTATGTTGGTGCAGTGAAGTGTGTTGAAAAGAGGTCACCTGGGGTGAATGAACTGGTTGTGTTTGTTAGAGAGGAAGTAAGTGAGTGATCTGAAAAAGAATTGTGATTTGAAATATCTTCCAGTGGAAATTCTAAGAATGATAATAAATAAGATTCTAGTAGGGTCATGGTTTCTCAAATTCTAACTTAAAAAGTTGAACTTGGAGTTAGAAAAACTTGGATTCAGTCATTTAATAGGGAGTATAACTATGGTAGGAGCCCTAGTGGCTTAGTGGTTAAGCACTTGGCTGCTAACTGAAAAGTCAGAGATTCGAACTCACCAGCTACTCACAGGAGAAAGATGTGGCAATCTGCTTCTGTACAATTTACAGCTGTGGAAACCCTGTGGGGGCCATTCTACTGTCTTACAGGGTCATTATGAATCAGAGTTGACTGTGACAATGGCTTTGGTTTTGGATTTTGGTGATTATGGTTGTCACTAAACATCTTTGAGACTTTGTTTTATCATCTACAAATGAAGCGATTTTCTTCTGCCAAGTTCAAATGCTGTGAATTGTTTAAATCCTACAGAGAATGTTGGTATTTTTGTTTTAGCATGCAATTTGACTGACTAGGTTTAGGCACAAGTTCCAACCTGCGTGAGCTGTGGTTCCAATGTTAGTTAAGTTTTAAAGCCTTTGCAGTTCTAGTTGGATTTGTCCTATGTGTGTGCCAACGAGAAAGTAGTCTTGGACCTGGGTGGAATTCTGTTAAGTTCTCAAAATCTTTAATATGCTAACTAGGATAAGATTCATGCATATTCCGGTGACAGGCATGGGCAAAGGGATAAACACAGGAATTAGAAAAACATTTTTATGGGATTGCTTTTCTAAACACCTCCCTTTCTGAATCCCACTGTCTCCCTGGTACTCTGTGGTATTTTGGGGCTCTCTACTTTGTTCCTCTCATTAGAAACTGCCCACTTTTCCACAATTGTACAACACCTGGTACCAATTTGTGGGAAAGTTGAAAGAGGGGAAAAGATGATGGGGGTTTGGACCCATCCTTTTGTAGCCTCAGCTATAGTGAACGGAGAGGAAATTTTTCCTCTCTTACAGAGGTTTGGCTCCTGCAGGCTCCCACTGGTAGCCACCATTGCGATAGAACTATTGGGATCTGGAGCAGGAGAAAAAAGAGAGAGAGAGGAAAGAAAAACAAAGCCCTAAGAGACTCCCCCATTCTCTTTGAGCTTTTGGAGTTCCTTTTCCCATTTCATCTGCACCCACATTTTTACTTCCATATTTGCGCTACATTGGATACAACCTCGGGAAAATTGGGTGAAAAAGAAATGGTAATCTCACTGCTGGTTTGGTGGTACTTTGAATTCTGCTGTTCTCTGCCCCCCCCAAGAGTTCTCAAATTGTTCTCAAATAGCTGCACCATCTCATCTATCCAGTTTTACAGTTGTGCTATAATTGCTAAAATTGGAGAAAGTAATCTGCATTTACTCCATCTTACTCAGAACTGGACCTTTATTAAAGTTGTTTTAAAAATTGTGATACATATATATGTAACAAAACATTTGCCATTTCAACAGGTTTTACATGTACAATTCAGTAACATTAATCATGTTCGTCTTGTTCAACCATCATCACCATCTGTTTACAGTTTTTTCCATTACCCTTAACAGAGGCTCAGAAGCAGTAAGTCCCTCTTTTATCCCCCTCTCACCCGCCCTTGGTAACCACTAACAAAATTGGTCTCTATATACTTGACTGTTGTAGATATTTCATATAAATGGGATCATACAGTATTTGTCCTTTTGTGACTACGAGTTGTGGAACCCCCTTGCAATAAAAAATTTGGCCTTTGGACCTGATTCCTAAGTGCAAGACTACATCTGAGGCCATTGAGGGGGATGGACCAGACAAAGAGGGATCACCTAGGGCCAAACGTTGACTAAGCCTCAGGAGGCATGATATAATATATCATAATATATCATGACATGTGGTGAGGCCAACAAAGGCCTTGAACATAGAGGTTCAGCGGTGATTGCTAGGTGGAGAGAGGAACATCTGCGCTTGAGAGGGTAAGTGCATCCCCTGGGGATGTGGAAACTATGCCGAAACCCCTCCTGGACCTTTCTATATGTATGTGTGTCTTTTTTTTTTTTTTTTTGCTAGATTAAGATAGATCTTTCTCTGGAATTTTGAGTCATTTCAGTGGATTGTCAGACCTAAGAAACAGAGAAGGGGCCGGTGCCTATGGACCATGAGTGAATGGGGATGAGAGAAAAAGAGCTGGGGTATGAATTGGCCAAGGAAGGGAGGGTGAGATTAATACAGGATGCAGTTGGTGTGTGGAGAGGTATTTATTATTCACCACAAAATTTGGTGCCAGAGGTAGATGATCTCGGTCTTTCTAGAATGGTTTAATGTTGAGTGGTGACTGACTGTCTTTAGTGTGACATTTCAAGGTTCATCTTGTTGTAGCATGTATCAGGATTTCATTTCTCTTTATGGATGGGTAATTTTCCATTGTATGTATGTACCACATTTTGTTTATGCATTTATCTGTTATAGACAACAAATAGTCTGTTTCCAACTTTTGGCTATTGTGAATACTGCTGCAATGAACATTCCTTTATGTTCCTACTTTCAGTTCTTTTGGATATATATCTAGGAGTGGAATTGCTGGATCATATGGTAATTCTATGTCTGATTTTTGACAACAGTTAACAAGCAAACAGAGGAAAGATAGCTTTCTGAACAAATGCTGCTAGAGGAATTGGACATCTTTAGGGGGAAAAAGTTTATTTATTTGCATATGGATATAAAATTATTTTAGCATCATTTGTGGAAAAGACTATCTTTTCTCCATTGAATTGCCTTTGCACCTTTGTAAAACAAAAAATGAGCTCTTGGTTCTGGGCTCTGTATTCTGTTCCATTGATCTATTGGTCTAGATCCCAATTACACAGTCTTAATTACTGTAGCTTTATAATAAGCTTTGAGATGAGGTAGTGTTAGTCTTCTAACTTATTTCTTCTATTTCAAAGGTGTTTTCAGAACTCATCAGCTGCTCTGTAGAAGAAAGATGGGGCAGTCTGCTTCCATAAAGATTTTGTTGTTGTTTTTAGGTGCTGTTGAGTCATCTCCAACTCATAGCAACCCTACGTACAGGAGAAGGAAAACACTGCCGAGTCCTGTGCTAGCCCCACGATCTTGCTATACCTGAACCCATTGTTGCAGCCAGTGTGTCAATCCATGTTGACTTTACCAAGCATGGTATCTTTCTCCAGGGAATGGTCCCTTCTTAGAACGTAACCAAAATAGGTGAGACAAAGTCTGGCGATTCTTGCTTCCAAGGAGCATTCTAGCTGCACTTC
>NW_006921694.1:1488070-1490565 GCF_000298275.1 Orycteropus afer afer | reverse complement strand
TAAGTCTTCCTCCAATCCTGATGCCATGCTCTTCTTCATATAGTCCAGCTTCTCAGATTATTTGCTCAGCATACAGATTGAATACATAAGGTGAAAGGATACAACTCTGACACACTCCCTTCTTGATTTTAAACCATGCATTGCCCCTTGATCTGTTTGAATGACAGTCTCCTGGTCTATGTGTAGGTTCCTCATGAGTACAATTAAGTGTTCTGGAATTCCCATTCTTCTTAATATTATCCATAGTTTGTTACGATCCACACAACAAATGCTTTTGCATAGTCAATAAAACATAAGTAAACATCTTTCTGGTATTACTTGCTTTCAGCAAAGATCCATCTGACATCAGCAATGATATGCCTCGTACCATGTCTTCTTCTAAATCCAGCTTGCATTTCTGGAAGTTCTCTGTCAATGTACTGCTACAATTGTTGTTGAGTTATCTTCAGTAAGATTTTACTTGTGTGTGATATTAATGATATTGTCTGATAATTGCCACATTCTGTGGGATCACCTTTCTTTGGAATGGGTACAAATATGGATCTCTTCCCATCAGTTGGCCAGGTAGCTGTCTTCCACATTTCTTGGCATAGAGAAGTGAGTGCCTTCAGTGCAGCATCCATTTGTTGAAACATCTCAATGGGTGTTCCATCAATTCCTGGAGCACTGTTCTTCACCAATTCTTTCAGTGCAGCTTTGACTTCTTCCTTCAGTACCATTGGTTCTTGATCATATGTCACCTCCTGAAATGGATGAACCTTGACCAGTTCTTTTTGGTACAGTGATTCTGTACCAAATCTTCCATATTCTTTTTAAGTTCCCTGTATCATTCAATATATTGGCCATAGAACCTTTTAATATTGCACCTTGAGGCTTAAATTTTTTCTTCAGTTCTTTCAGCTTGAGAAATGCCAAGCATATTCTTCCCATTTGGCTTTCCAACTCCAGGTGTTTGCACATTTCATTATAATAATTGACTTTGTCTTGTCAAACTGCTCTTTGAAATCTTCTGTTCAGCTCTTTCATCTTGTCATTTCTTTCATTTGCTTTAGCTACTCTTTGTTCAAGGGCAAGTCTCAGAGTCTCTTCTGACATCCATTTTGGTCTTTTCTTCCTTTCCTTTCTTGTTAATGACCTTTTGCCTGGGAGCTCTGGTGGCATAGTGCTTAAGGGATTTGACTGCTAACCAGAAGGCTGGTGGTTCAAACCCACCAGCCACTCCTCAGAAAGAACATTGGGCAATCTACTTCCATAGAGATACTACCTTGAAACCAAAGGAGGGGTTGCTAGGAGTCAAATTGACTTGACAGCAGTGATTTTTTTTTTTGCTTTTGCTTTCTTCATGGATGATGTTCTTAATGCCATCCCACTATTCCTCTGGTTTTTGGTCATTGGTGTTCAATGCATCAAATCTATTCTTTAGCTAGATGATCTCTAAATTCAAGAGGGATATAATCAAGGTCATATTTTGGCTCTGATGGACTTGTTTTAATTGTTTTCAACTTCAGCTTGAACTTATGTATGAACAGTTGATGGTCTGTTCCAGAGTCAGCTCCTGTCCTTGTTTTGGCTGAAGATACTGAGCTTGCCTATCACTTCTTGCCACAGACGTGGTCAATCTGATTCCTGTGTACTCCATCTGGTGAAGTCCATGAGTACAGCCATCATTTGCATTGTTGAAAAAAAGGTATTGCAATACATAAGTCATTGGCCAGTGTTAATTCTATCACTAAGGCCAAATTTTCCAACTACCGGTGATTCTTCTTTGTTTCTGTCTTTTGCATTCCAGTCACTAGTGATAATCAGCAAGCACATCTCGATTGTATGTTCAGTCAATTTCAGACTGCAGAACTGGGTAAAAATCTTCAATTTCCTCATCTTTGGCCTTGGTGGTTGCTGCGTAAATTTGATTTTTGTTTTCTTTATATTGAGGTGTAACCCATACTTCAGATTGTAGTCTTTAGTCTTCATTAGTAAGTGCTTCAAGTCATCTTCATTTTCAGTAAGCAAGATTATGCCATCTACCTGTACCAAAAAGAATTGGTTGATGTTCATCCATTTCAGAATGTAGCATATGATCAAGAACCAATGGTATCAAGGGAAGAAGTTGATGCTGCATTGAAGGAAGTGGCAAAGAACAAGGCTCTAGGAATTGATGGAATACCCATTGAGATATTTCAACAAATGGATGCCGTGCCGGGGGCACTCACTTATCTGTGCCAAGAAATTTGGAAGACAGCTACCTGGCCAACTAACTGGAAGAAATCTATACTTGTACCCATTCCAAAGAAAGGTGATCCCACAGAATGTGGAAATTATTGGACAATATCTAAAATATCACACACAAGTAATATCTTGCTGAAGATAATTCAAAAATGATTGTAGCAGTATATTGACAGAGAACTTCCAGAAATGCAAGCTGTATTCTGAAGAGGATGTGGAATGAGAAGATATCATTGCTGATGTCAGATGGATCTTGGTGAAAGCAAATAATA
>NW_006921694.1:1485502-1487390 GCF_000298275.1 Orycteropus afer afer | reverse complement strand
GAAGACTGAAGAAGAGTTGATGCTTTTGAGTTGTGGTGTTGGCAAAGGATACTGAAAGTACCATGGACTGCCAGAAGGACTAACAAATCTGTCCTGGAAGAAGTGCAGTGGGAATGCGTCTTGGAAGCGAGAATGCCCAGACTTTGACCTATTTTAGTCATATTGTCAGAAAGGACTGTTCCCGGTAGAAGGATATTGTGCTTGGTAAAGTGGAGGGTCAGTGACAAAGGGGAAGGTCCTCAAGGAGATGGACGGACATGGTGGCTGCAATGATGGGCTCAGGTATACCAAGTATTGTGAGCCTGGCACAGGACCAGTCAGTGTTTTGTTCTATTGTACGTAGGGTAGCTATGAGTTGGAGCCGACCTGATAGCACCTAACAACAACAACATTGAAGAAGAAAAACAAAGTAGGAGGTCTCACATTCTGGGATCTCAAAACCTACTATACAGCCACAGTAGTCAAAACTGCCTGGTATTCAGAGGGAGATCTATGTAGCAGATCCTGGATAGAGTGGAAGAAGAATGTGAAACAAAACTCTAAATCACTTGAAAAAAATAGGGACCAGGTTTGCTGGTCTGATAGAGCCTGATGGAACCACTGAGACTATGGCCCCTAGCTGCCCTTCAGGTCTGGAATTGAACCAACTCCTGTGGCTTCCAGCCAAACAAAAGACAGGCATATGAAGTGAACATTTACACTAGGTAGATACACTCCTTGGAGAGAACAATAGTGGGAAAATAGAAGGGTTGTGTATGCAAAGGGGCATAGCTTAGGGGGCAGGAGTGCATGCAGGGAAAGAAACAGGGAAAAGGTAACTATGGGGAGGAAGTGGGAGGGGAGCTATTGCATTGTAGTAAATTGTAGTCAATGTCATGAGACAAAGTGTATGTAAATTGCCATATGGAAAGTGAATTTGCTCTGTAAAATTTCACCCAAATCACAATTCAAAAAGCAGAACAAAAACCTGCCAGGTATTGGTACAATGACAGACACATAGACCAGTGGGACAGAATTGAGTGCCCAAAAATAGATTTATCAACCTATGGTCAGCTGATCTTTGACAAAGGGCTGAAATCCATTAAATGAGGAAGAGATCGTCTCTTTAACAAATGGTGCTGGCAAAACTGCATATCCATTTGCAGAAAAATGAAATAACATCTGTACCTTACACCATACACAAAAACTAACTCCAGATGGATCAAAGACTTCAATGTGAAACCTAAAACTATAAAGTTCATCAAGGAAAAAATAGGGGCAAATTTAGGGGCCCTAGTATATAGGGAGCTCTGGTGGCATAGTACCTAAGACATTTAACTGCTAACAAGAGGCTGACAGTTCAAAACCACCAGCCACTCCTCAGAAGGAAGGTTGGGCAATCAACTTCTGTAGTGATACTGCCTCAGAAACCCAAGGAGGAGTTGCTATGAGTTGGATCCAACTCGATGGCAGTGGATTTGGTTTATGGTTAGCATATAGCATAAATACACTGTCAAGCATAACCTAAAATGCACAAACAGCAGAAGATAAACTAGATGAATGGGCCTTCTAAAAATTAAATTTTTATGTGCTTCAAAAGACTTCTCCATAAGAGTGAAAAAGCACTTACAGGTTGGGAAAAAATATTTGGCAATGACATATCTGACAAGGGACTTATCTCTAAAATTTATAGAAAATTCCAACATCCCAACATTAAAAAGACAAACAATCCAATTAAAAAATGAGCATTAGACATGAATAGACACTTCACCAAAGAGGATATTCAGGTGGCCAAGAAACACATGGAGAAATGTTCATGGTCATTAGCCATTAGAGAGATGCAAATCAAAACAACAACAAGATACCATCTTTTCCCAACACTAATAGCAGAATTCAACAAGACAGAAAA
>NW_006921694.1:1482495-1483047 GCF_000298275.1 Orycteropus afer afer | reverse complement strand
GAGCCTGGTGGAACCACTAAGGCTATAATTAATTGCCCTAGCAATTAATGCACACATCAAAAAACAAGAAAGAACCAAAATCAACAGCTTAACCCAACAACTCCAACAGTTAGCAAAAGGGCAACAAAAGAAGACTACAGTCTCAACAAGAAAGGTAATAATAAAGATCAGAGCAGAAATTAATGAAGCAGAAAGCAGAAAAAATCATCAGGACTAGAAGTTGGTTCTTGAAAGAGATTAACAAAATTGACAAACCACTAGCAAATTTAACTAAGGAAAAGAAAGAAAACATGCAAATAACAGGAATAATAAATGAAATGGATGACATTACAACAGAACCAACCAAAATGAAATGAATAACAGTATACTGCAACAAATTTGAAAACCTAGTAAATGGACATATTTCTAGAAATACAAGACCCACCTAAACTAAACTAGACTGAGGTTTTGAAATCTGGGAGTGTGAGACCTCCTACTTTGTTCTTCTCCTTCAACAGTGATTTGCTTATCTGAGATCTCTTTCCTTTCCATATAAAGTTGTTGTTGTTGTTG
>NW_006921694.1:1478840-1480030 GCF_000298275.1 Orycteropus afer afer | reverse complement strand
TTATCAGGATTGGTGTTGGATTTTATCAGATGCCTTTTCTGCATCAATTAATATGAGTATGTGGTTCTTTTCCTTTGTTTTATTTATGTGATAGATGACATTGATTTTTTTTTTCTAATGTTGAACCATCCTTGCATACCTGATATGAACTCACTTGCTCATAATGTATTATATATTTTTTTGATATGTTATTGGTGTCTGTTGGCTAGTATTTTGTTGAAGATTTTTGCATCTATATTCATGAGGGATATTGGCCTGTAGTTTTCCTTTTTAGTAATGTTTTTTCTTGGTTTTGGTATCAAGGTTATGCTTGTTTCATAAAATGAATTTGGGAGGATTCCATCCTTTTCTATGTTGTGGAATAGTTTGAGTAGGATTGGTGTCAGTTCTTCTGTGAACACTTGGTAGAATTCTCCAGTGAAACTGTCTGGGCCAGGACTTGTTTTGTTGGTAATTTCTTTTTTGTCCACACAATTTATTTTATTAGAGTTACTATTAGTTAACAAACAATTTTTGAGAGTTAGTGAAAAGAATAAAGTACCCAAGTGAAAAGGAACTTCAAGTTGCCTTGAAGAACAAAAACATTCTCAAGACAATACTCAGGACCATAAGGCAGAATTCCTATTGAGTTGGCTTAACAAATGAATGCAACTAGAATATGCTATAATAAAATAGGTTACAGTTTTGGACATTGAAATAGAAAGGAAGTTACACAAATTCCAGGTAAAAAATATGCTTCAACAAGCTCCTTCAGACTCAAATATCTAAGTCAGTTTGTTAGACCAAGGAGCACACTTCCCTGAAACAATCACACTTGTGCACTTGCATAAACCTATAGGTAGATTAGAACATTAATCTTGAAAAACATAATGGACTTTCATTTTGCAGGAAGGTAATTCAAATATAGGAAAAGTGGAAATTGACCCTGACCTGTTTTTTTTAAAAGACAATGTGACAAATAAATATTGACTTTAATAGAGATTTTCCCAAATGCATGCTTTAACAAACCTCACCAGCGCATACTTTGAGAAAACGGAAATAATCAGAATTGTACAACTTTTGCCTTCACCCTCCCCAGCTTTTTAAAATTCTGGCTTAAGTGAAACTTCACAGGACATATTCCTTTTCTATGCAACAATTTATTGTTGTTGTTGTTGTTATGTGCCGTCGAGTCGGCCCCGACTCATAGC
>NW_006921694.1:1453500-1454905 GCF_000298275.1 Orycteropus afer afer | reverse complement strand
TAAGGAGAGACCAATAGTTTTATCTTAGATGGCTGTCTGCAAGTTTTTAAGACACAGACCCTATAAACCAAATTGTTGTTGTTAGGTGCCATCGAGTTGTCTCTGACTCATAGCGACCCTGTGTACAACAGAACAAAACACTGTCCGGTTCTGTGACAGCCTCACAATCCTTGCTATATCTGAGCCCATTGTTGCAGTGACTGTGTCACTTGTTGAGGTCCTTCCCCTTTTTCATTGACCCTTCATTTTACCAATCATGATATCCTTCTCCAGAGAATGGTCCCTTCTTACAACGTGACCAAAGTAGATGAGACGAAGTCTGGCCATTCTGATTTCCAAGGAGCATTCCGGCTACACTTCTTCCATGACAGATTTGTTAGTTCTTTTAGCAGTCCATGGTACTCTCAGTATCCTTCCTCAACATCACAGCTCAAAAGCATCACCTCTTCTTCAGTCTTCCTTATTCATTGTCCAGCTCTCACATACATAAGAGGCGATTGAAAATACTATGGCTTGGGTTACATACACCTTAATCTTCAAGAAGATACCTTTGCTTTTCAGCACTTGAAAGAGGTCTTTTGCAGAAGCTTTGCCCAATGCAGTACATTGTCTGATATCTTTACTGCTTCTTCCATTGGTGTTGATTATAGAACCAAGTAATATGAAGTCTTTGAGAACTTCAATCTTTTTCCCATTTATCGTGATGCTGCTTATTGGTCCAGTTGTGAGGATTTCTGTTTCCTTTATATTGAAGTATAATCCATATTGCAGAGTGTAGTCCTTAATTTTCATCAGTAAATGCTTCAAGTTATCCTAACTTTCAGCAAGCAAAGTTGTTTTCTATTTATCTATTGTGTTGTCTAGGAGCTCTGTGGCAGTGTAGTGCCTAAAGCACTTGACTGCTAACCAGAAGGCTGGTGATTCAAACTCACAAGCCACTCCTTGGAAGGAAGGTTGGGCAATCTACTTCCGTAGTGATACCTCCTCAGAAACCCAAGGAGGGGTCGCTATGAGTTGGATCTGACTTGACAGCACATAACAACAACAACATTGTGTCATCTGTATATCATCGCAGGTTGTTAATGAGTCTTCCTCCAATCCTGATGCCATATTTTTCTTCTTTTTTTTTTTTCTTTTTATTGTGATTTGGATGAAAATTTACAGAGCAAATACGCTTTCCATACATTTATTTTGTCACATATATTTTGTCTCATGACATTGACCACAGTTCACCACAATTCAACATCTCCCCTCCTATTTCCTCCTGACAGTTACCTCTTCCCTGTGTCCATCCCTCCATGCACTCCTACCCCCTGAGCTGTCTCCCTGTGCATACGCAGTCCTTCTGTCTCTCATGCTTGTTCTCTCCAAGTAGTGTATCTACCTCAGGTAAATGTTCAACTCA
>NW_006921694.1:1452076-1452645 GCF_000298275.1 Orycteropus afer afer | reverse complement strand
ACTCTCCACTTCATATACATACTAATATTTCAGCCTGTCCACCCATCTATCCACCCATATATCCATGTTTGCCTTCATGATCACGCCGTACTATATGCGCAAAAGGGTTAATCTTTGTTGTCTGTTCTTCCACGTACCTCTCTATGTCTTTCTCTTTCTCAATGCCACTATATTGATCACTCACATTTGGTACATTGCCCTTCTCTTCACCCAAATCAAAACTCATCTCTATCTATCTAACAGTATTCCCTCCACTGCCCTTCCACCCCTGGTAATCAACAAAGTAAATGTCCTTCCATAGAATAACGCTTCCTTGACTATTACAATAACGGACTAATACAATATTTGTCCTTTTGTGATTGACTTATCTCACTCAGCATAATGTCCTCCACGTTCATCCACATTAGGCGGTGTTTTGCAGATTCTGCATTATTCTTTAGGGTTGCATAGTATTCATTCCATTGTATGTATGTACCATTGTTTGGACATCCATTCCTCAGTTGATGGACACCTAGGTTGTTTCCATCTTTTGGCTATTGTAAATAGTGCTGTGATGAACATGGGTGTGC
>NW_006921694.1:1449602-1451207 GCF_000298275.1 Orycteropus afer afer | reverse complement strand
CCTGTTCAACTTTTCCACATCATCTATGTTAGTTTAGGAAAATGGTGTGTTTCTAGAAATCTGTCCATTTCTTCCAGATTTTCAAATTTGTTGGAGTACAGTTCTTCATAGTATCCCGATATTAATTTAATCCAGCTTCTCAGATTCAGTGATTCTTGATCATATGCCACCTCCTGAAATGGATGAACATCGACCAGTTGTTTTTGGTACAGTGACTCTGTGTAGTCCTTCCATCTTCTTTTGATGTTTCATGCATCATTCAATATTTTGGCCATAAAATCTTTCAACATTTGCAACTTGAGGCTTAAAATTTTTCTTCAGTTCTTTCAGCTTGAGAAATGCCATGTGTGTTCTTCCCTTTTGGTTTTCCAACTCTTGGTCTTTGCACATTTCATTATAATAATTGACTTTATCTTCTTGAGCTGCTCTTTGAAATCTTGTGTTCAGCTCTTTTATCTTGTCATTTCTTCTATTTGTGTTAGCTACTTTCCATTCAAGAGCAAGTTACATCCAAACTAGGATGTAGAAAATAAACTTAATGTACTATTTTTTATGCCAATTGACTGAGTTATTCCACAAGACTATTGTCCTAAAACTTCAAACTCATATTACCAATCCTGAGAGGTGTTTGGGTATGTCTAAGAAGTATCCTAACTATGCCTCTTATATGCTTTGTTATGTACATGAATATACATTCATGAACACACATGAGTATACCTATACACAGAGTACTAAAAAACAAACCTATTGTTGTCAAGTGGAATGTGCCTCATAGTGACCCTGTAGGAGAGAGTAGAACTTCACCATCAGTTTTCTAAAGTTATAATCTTTATGGAAATAGACTGCTACATCTTTCTTCCACCGAGCAGCTGGTGGGTTTGAACCGCTGACCTTTTGGTTAGCAATCAAGCACTTTAACTGCTGTGCCACCAGAGCTCTCCCCATATACATATATACGTGTATATATGCATGCACACACACACATATACCTACGTACATGCATTTATAAACACAGATGTAATCACACATATACAGTGAAACCTGTGAGAGCAGGAATTTGACAGGACTGCTTTGATTTTCTGAGTCTCTCAAGTTTTCCACCTTTGACAGGGTACAGTCTTACCATTTTTCTTTTACTCTTTATTAGTGGAAAATATCTGAGTTTTTTCTTCTCTGACCTGTTTCTGCCTTACACATGTTCTGCCTTTCACAGGTTTTAATATATTTTTTGGTTGTTGTTGCAAAATTGGATGTTGGATTTTCAAAATGATATTTCTGTGTCTATTGAGAAAATTTTTCTTTCTACTTTGTTAATATAGTATATTTTTCCTTTGTTTTTTGATTTCAAAGCAACATTGCATTCCTGGGATAACTGCATCTCATCCTGTTGCTTGGATGTGTGTGCGTGTGTTCGTGCACGTGTGTAGTTGGATTTGATTAACTAAAATTTTGTTTAGAAATGTGGGAAATTTTGTTGAGAAATTCATAAGGGAAATTAATTGCTAGTTTTCGTTTGTGAGGATTTGTTTTTTGTAATATTGTTATTGTCATATAATATCATCCTCATAAAATATAGTTGAGAACTATTCTTTTTTTTTTTTTTTT
>NW_006921694.1:1439070-1448742 GCF_000298275.1 Orycteropus afer afer | reverse complement strand
AGGACCATTGTCTTCCAACTCTATATATGATCTTGGATACACTTCCTCTTTCATAGACATACCTAATCGTTTAGCCTGTCCACCTATCTATCCATCCATATACCCATGTTTACCTTCACTGAGAACTCGGTACTGTATATGCAAAAGGTAGAACTATTCTTTCCTCTTCAATTTTCTGAATTCCTTACTGAAGACATCTGGGTTTTTCCTTAGGAGCCAATGAAGTTTCTCAAAAGACCCATAGCTTTCTTTGAACACAGTTAAAAATTTACTGATATGGAAGAAAAAGCAGGGACTTTGTTGTCAGAGAAACTGGGTAATTTAAACCATTTTTCTCTTTTATATAATGAAATATTTGATTCATACATAGGGTTTCATAGAATGTATCAATAAGTTATATAACAAAATAACAAAATGAGTATCTATGAGTCTTCCCAATTTAACAATTAGAATGTTAACAATGTATGTAAATTCTTTCTATGACCTTACTAGTCTAATTCGTTTGCCCTCTTCCCAGAGGAATGTTTATCCCAAAATTATTTATCATTCTTCTGCTTTTCTTTGTAATTTTACCATATGTGTATATGTCAATATTTAATATTTGTTTTGCTTCATTCTTTTAAAAGTTATAAAATAGTATTATTCTGCATGAATTCTTTTGTAACTTGTTCCTTTTTCTCACTTCAGTTATGTTCTTAGATCTGTCCATGTAATTCTTCTAGCCATAGTTCATAAAGTTTTTGAGTTTTCAAATAATAGATTTATTTTTTAGGGCAGTTTTAGGTTTTCAGAAAAATTTTACAGAAAATGTAGAAAGTTCCCATATGTCCTCTGCACACTGTATGTAGTTCATATATTTTTATGTATGTGTAGCAATGCATTGTATAAACATAGCACAATTTATAAATTCTCTTGTTGATAGACATTTATGTTACTTCCAGTTTGTTGTTGCTACACACAGTGTAGGTCTTGGTTTGAATCTTGGTCCCTGCCACTTACCTTTCTGAATAATGCTGTCATTCTGAGACTTGGAATTTTGCCAAATGAAAAATATGGAGCTATAAATCTGACAAATGGATTGTTGCAAGGATTAATAAGATCATGCACATGAACTACATACATAGTTTTGTATCCTGAAACAGCCATCATATTATATTCTTCCCCTTCAGTTCATCTTGTTCCTCTCCTTAATTTCACCACACTCTGTTAGGTGAGGGGAATTTAAAAGTGTTCTTGGACTTGCCAGAAAATCCTTGGGTACACTTACAAAAGTTCCAGCTCCCAGGTAACTCCTGCACTCAGACTTAGCTTATTAGCTTACCAGTGACCACATTATTAACACCCTCCAGATGGTCTCATTCTTCCCAAGTCTTTACTTAGATGTTGCTTCCCAAAAATGTACAGATCTGGGTCAGCCATTATGCTAGGGCTGCCTTGTTCAATATGGTCGTCACTAGCACATGTAACTATTAACCACTTGAAAGATGGCTGGTCCAAACTTAAGAGTTGAAAGCCTTAGTTTGAAAAAAAGAAGGTATGTATTAGTATTTTAAATATCTCATTTAGGAGGTATTACGATTATTTGTTAAATAAGCTTTTTATTTTAGAATAGTTTTAGATTTACACAAAAGTTGCAAAGAGAGTACAAAAAGTTCCCACATATCCCATACTCAGTTTTCCATATTAACATCTTACATTACTGTGGTATAGTTGTCACCATCAGTGAACCAATATTGATACATTATTATCAATTAAATTTCATGTTTTATTTGGGTTTCCTTGGTTTTTACCTAATATCCCTTTTCTCTGCTGGTGTAGTGCCTAAGGTATTTGACTGCTAACCAGAAGGCTGGTGGTTCAAACCCACTGGCCACTCCTCAGAAGGAATATTGGGCAGTCTACTTCCATAGAGATACTACCTTGGAAACCCAAGGAGGAGTCACTGTTAGTTGAATCGACTTGATGGCAGTGAGTTTTTTTTTTTTTTTTTTAATTTTTGGTTTGTCCAGGATAGCATATTACACTTAGTATCATGTTTCCTTAGGCTTCTCTAAACTATGTTCTCAGATTTTTCTTCTTTTTGATGACCTTGACAGAGATGAGTACTGGTCAAGTACTTTTGTAGAATGTTCCTCAATTTGTGCTTAGTGATGCTTTTCTCATGATTAGACTGGTTACGAGTTTTGGGGAAGAAGATCACAAATATAAAATGCTGTTCTTACCACATGATATCAAAAGTGTATATGATCAACATGATTTTTCAGTAATAATATTTACCTTTGATCACCTGGCTAAGGTATTGTTTGTCAAGTTTCTTCACTCTCAAGTTATTATTTTATTCTGTATGCTCCTTTTTTGGAAGGAAATAACTATTTACTGTCAAATTATTACAATTATTATTATTATTTGATCTCTCTATGATCCTTTTTGGAAGGAAATAACTATGACAGCTCAAACTTAAGAGGTGAAGAAGTGTGGTACTTGTGGGAGGGATATCTACATACATTACTTGGAATTCCTCTGTAGGAGGGTTTGTTTATCCTCCCTCATTAATAATTTTTTAATGTTGAGTTTATGTTGAAGTGATAAACTTTTGGTTAAATAAAGTATACTGTTAATAATAATTTCACTTATTTCTTTGCACTTTTTAAATGTGGCTACTAAAAAAACAAAAACTCACTGCCATTGAGACCACTCTGTTTCCAATTTTTTCCATAACCTTTAACAGAAACTCAGTGTCCTTTGCACAATAACTTCTTCTTTCCCTCTCACACCCACTCTTGGTAACCACCAATAAACTTGTCTCTATGCATTTGCCTATTCTGTTGTTTGTTGTTATGTGCCGTTGAGTTGCACCTGACTCATAGTGACCCCTCCTTGGGTTTCCGAGGCAGTATCCTACAGAAGTAGATTGCCCCATCTTCCTTCCGAGGAATGGCTGGTGGGTTTGAACCACCAGCGTTCTGGTTAGCAGTCAAATACCTTAGGTACTACGCCACCAGAGCTCCCTTGCCTATTCTAGATATTTAATACAAGTGGGATCATACAATATATGTCCTTTTGTGTCTGACTTATTTCACTCAGCATAATGTTTTCAAAGGGCAGCTTGAGAGGAAAAAGTAAAGTATTATAATGAAATGTGCAAAGATCTGAAGATGAAAAATCAAAGGGAAGAACACATTTACCATTTCTCAAGCTTAACGAACTGAAGGAAAAAATCAAGACTCAAGTTGCAATTTTGAAGGATTCTATGGGCAAAATATTGAATGATGCAGAAAGCATCAAAAGAAGATGTAAGGAATACACAGAGTCATTGTACAAAAAGAATTGGTTGATGTTCAGCCATTTCAGGAGGTAGCATATGATCAAGAACCAATGATATTGAAGGAAGAGGTCCAAGTTACACTGAAAGAATTGGTGAAGAACAAGGGTCCAGGAATTGATGGAATATCCATTGAGATGTTTCAACAAATGGATGCTGCACTGGAGGCATTCTCTTATCTGTGCCAAGAAATTTGGAAGACAGCTACCTGGCCAACTAACTGGAAGAGATCCATGTTTTTGCCCATCCCAAAGAAAGGTTATCCAACAGCATATGGAAAAAAAAATTTATATCACACACAACTAAAGTCTTGTTGAAGGTAAGTAAAAAATGCTTTCAGCAATATATTGATAGGGAACTTCCAGAAATTCAAGCCAGATTCAGAAAAGGAAATGGAATGAAGTATATCATTGCTGATGTCAGATGGATCTTAACTGAAAGCAAAGACTACAGGAAATATGTTTACCTGTGTTTTATTGACTATATAAAGGCATTCAACTGTGTAGATTATGGCAGATTATGGATAACATTGCGAGGAATGGAATTCTAGAGCAGTTAATTGTGCTCATGGGGTACCTTTATGTAGACCAAGAGGCACTTGTTCGAACAGAGCAAGGGGATGCTGCATAGTTTTAAATCAGGAAAGGTGTGTGTCAGGGTTATGTCCTCTCACTATACTTACACAGTCTGTACGCTAAGCAAATGATCACAGGGCTGGATTATATGAAGAAGATCGTGGCATCAGGATAGGAGGAATTCCTAGGTTCTGAGTTTAGATTTGAATTTTGGCTCTTCTGATCTCTACTATGTCACCTTGGGAAAATTACTTGATTTTGCTATGCCTCACTTAACTTATCTGGATAATAGTGCTTATTGCTTAGGGATATTGTGAGGATTAAAAAGACCTATGCATGTAAAGCACTTAGTGCAGTGCTTTGAAAATTGTATGTGATGAATACATATTAAGCAGTTATTATCTGTATTCCCAATATTTTTTATGTTTTGCAAATGTTCCCTTCTTCCTCCGTTAGTATTTATATAATCTTTTAGAAAGTTACTTCTCAGCTGTTCTAAGAGGAACTAAGAGAGGAAGTGTTCACTCTGGTCTAGTTCTTTAAATGGCTAGAGGAAAATTCATTAGATTAGTAAGCCATGGCTGTGAGAGAACTCTCAAAGAATGTTAAAATCAGGATAATACTAGGGTGCCTGGACCCATGTTCTTTCATATAAAGTTTGTCTTTCTACTACTAACATCCTTGTGTTCCTGTTTTCTAGTGGATATTCTCTATATTGGTTTGTTTTAACTGCATGCAGACTATAATTTGGGTCTAGCACACAGAAGTGAACCTCCTCTTGCCCCTTGGAAGTGTAATTTGCCAAATGCACTCAAAATGAATGCACAGATGAAATCACAGCAGACTCCAGTTCTCTAAGCGTTGACAGGTTAGGCAGTTGCCCACAACTGACAAACTTCAAGACAGAATATATAAAAATCCTACTGCCATTGATTTGGTTCCAACTCATAGTGACCCTATAGGACAGAGTATAACTGCCCCATAGGGTTTCTAAGGCTGTCAATCTTTATGGAAGCAGACTGCCACATCTTTCTTCCATGGAGAGGCTGGTGGATTTGAACCACAGACCTTTTAGTTAATAGCTGAATGCTTTAACCACTGTACCACTAGAGCTCTTGTAGACTGTATACCCCTCTTTTATTGGTGCCTAGAACACTCTGCCTTGCCTGTCTATTCCTAGTAAATGTTTGTTAAATTAGTGCATTGATTAAGATATTTTCTGAGGTTCCTTACAAGAATTTACTACCAAGAGCCTCATTTGAACCTAGCAAATACGGACATATGAAAATATATGTACAAACTTTTACAAACATCCACCACTCATCTGTCAATTTGTGATACTGTTGTGGCTGGAATGTTGCTGTGATGCTGGAGGCTATGCTATCCATATTTTAAATACCAGCAGGGTCACCTGTGGTAGACAGGATTCAGTGGAACTTCCAGACTAAGACAGACTGGGAAAAGGATTGGGCCATCCACTTCTGAAAAAATTGGCCACTGGAAACCTTATGAATTGCAGTGAAACACTGTCTGATAAAGTGCCAGAAGATGAAAGGGAAGGCACTCGAAATACGACTAGGGAAGAGCTGCCTCCTTCAAGTAGAGTTGACCTTAATGACGTGGATGAAGTGAAGCTTTGGGGACCTCCATTTGCTGATGTGGCACAACTCAGAATGAGAAGAAACAGCTACAAACATCCATTAATAATCAGAACATGGAATGTACAAAGTATGAATCTAGGAAAATGGGAAGTTGTCAAAAATGAAATGGAACAGATAGAGATTGATATCCTAAGCATTAGTGAGCTGAAATGGACTGGTATTGGCCATTTTGAATCAGACAAATCATATGATCTACTATGCCAAGAATGACAAATTGAAGAGGAATGGCATTGCATTAATCATCACAAAGAACTGTCACGATCTGTCCTGAAGTACAGTGCTGTCTGTGATAGGATAATATCCATATGCCCGCAAGAAAGACCAGTTAATACTACTATTATTCTAAGTTACACATAAACCACTAAAGCCAAAGATGAAGAAATTGAAGATTTTTTTCCAACTTCTGCAGTCTGAAATTGACCAAACATGCAATCATGATGTACTGATTATTACTGGTGATTGGAATGCGAAAGTTGGAAACAAAGAAGCATCATCAGTAGTTGGGAAATATGGCCTTGGTGACAGAAATGACGCCAGAGACAGCATGATAGAATTTTGCAGGACCAATGACTTATCCATTGAAAATACCTTTTTTCAACAACATAAAAGGCAGCTATATATGTGGTCCTCACTAGATAGAATACATAGGAATCAGATCAACTGCATCTGTGGAAAGAGGCAATGGAGATGCTCAATATCATCAGTCAAAATAAGGCCAGGAGCTGATTGTAGAACAGAGCATCAGTTGCTCACATGCAAGTTCAAGCTGAAGCTGAAGAAAATGAACAGGAAGTCTACAAGAGCCAAAAGATGACCTTGTATATATCACACCTGAAGCTATTTATTTATTTAATTTTGTTTTAGGTGCAAGTTTACAGAGCAGAGTTTGTTTTACATTCAACATTACATGTACATTTAGTTTCACTCCCCATTTACCATCCCCAACCCTAAGCCAGTCTCTGCCTCTCCCTGCCCAGTAACCCTCCCTCCACCTATGCCCCTCACAGTTATGCACTCCTGTGTGTCCTGCATATCCTCTGTGTGAATGTTGCCCCTCTGATGCTCCTTGGTTGATTGCTCCAAGGGATGCATTTCCATAGAGTATGTGGGTGTGTCACCTTGTATTGAGTGCTCTGTGTGTACATCTTGTTTACTGTTGGGCCAAGAGCCAGCACCTGGGAGTGAGTTTTATTCCAGGCCCAGAATATATCCTGTTGTTGTTGTTGTTACATGCCGTCGAGTCAGACCTGACTCATAGCGACCCCTCCTTGGGTTTCCGAGGCAGTATCACTATGGAAGTAGATTGCCCCATATTCCTTCTGAGGAGTGGCTGGTGGATTTGAACCACCAGCCTTCTGGTTAGCAGTCAAGTGCCTTAGGCACTATGCTACCAGAGCTCCCTAGAATATATCCTAGGGCCATAGTATTGGGGGTCTCACCAGACTCCATTTGACCAGTAATTCTGGTCATTATTGAATTTTTGGATTTTGTTCCACGTTTTCCTCCTGCTCTATCCAGAATCTCCACATTTGCTCCTTTCCTGAGTGGTTGGTAGCTGGGCACCATCTAGTTCTTCTGGTCCTGAGGGCCATCATGTCCTAGGGCTGATTGCTTCCAAATGCCCTCCCCCTCCCCCCCACTTTTCTTTGCTTCCGAAGATAGGAGACCATTAGCTGCATCCTAGATGGCCACTTGAAAGCTTTTAAGACCCCAGTCACTACTCATCAATGTAGGATGAGGAATAAGACTTTTATGTGTATTTTGTTGTGCCAGTTGAGTCTGGTGTCCCCCAGTACTATGGTCCTGAGTCGGTAGATCCATTGGATCTCTCTCCCACAATGTCTGGGTGTCTGTGAGGGATTACTCTATGTCTGTCTTCTGTTGTTTCTGTAAGGACTGTAGGTATTTTGTATCACTGGTATCTGTGCAAGATTAGCCTCCACTGAATCTATCCTTGGTCTAGAGTATATTCCTGTTCACTGACCCCCATCTGATCTTCTTAGATATTTATGTGTTTATCTGTAGCCTGGTATTTGGTGCTCATGATAATGCAGTATAGTGGATATACTGGTTGGTATTATCATCGGTCATCTATCTCTTATTTGCACAATTCGGTGTCCTCCCTTTTCCTAATGTTATCATGGTGGGCACAGACTCTTTCTATACATCCCTCCCTTTAGTGTGTGGGCCCCAACTAGCCCAAAATTAATCCCTCCCCATCCCTTCCCATCCCGGTTACCTACAAAGTGAGTTCCCTTTCTTAAGCAAACACTCCTTTGTCTTTTTACAGTAATGGACTCACAGTATTTGTCCTTCTGCGATTGACTTATTTCATTCAGCATAATGTCTTCCAGGCTTATCCATGTTGTGAGATGATTTCATATCCTTCATTGTTCTTTAATGTAGCATGGTATTCCATTTTGTGAATGTACCATAATTTGGTTATCCATTGATCCATTGATGGGCATTTAGGTTGTTTCCATCTCTTTGCTATAGTGAATTGTGCTGCGATAAACATAAGTGTGCATATGTCTGTTCATGCGCTGCCTCTCACCTCTTTAGGATATATTCCCAGTAATGGAATTACTGGGTCAAATAGCATTTCTATTTTCAGTTTTTAAGGAAACACCATACTGTTTGCCACAATGGTTGTACCATTTTACAACCCCACCTGCAGTGCACAAGAGTTCCAACTCTCAGCAATGTCACCAGCATTTGTTATTTTTTGTCCTATTGAACTTTGCTATTATTGCTGGGGTGAGATGATATCTCTTCATTGTTTTGATTTGCATCTCTCTAATGACTAATGATTGAGAGCAATTCCTCATGTGTTTGTTGGCCGCCAGCATATCATCTTTAGTGAAGTGTTTGTTCAAGTCTTTTGCCCATTTGTGAATTGGGTTGTTTGTCTTTTTGGTGTCGAGGTGTTGAAGTTTCCTTTAGATTTTGGAGATAAGTCCTTTAGGTTCTCTTTTTACCCTTCTGACAAAGTCTTTCGATGCACATAAGAATTTAATTTTTAAAAGGTCCCAGTCATCTAGTTTCTCTTCTACCTCCTGTGCATTCTGGGTTATGTTTGATCATCTATTTATGCCATAAATTAGGGCTCCTAGATTTGCCCCTGTTTTATCTTTTATTAATTTTATAGTTTTGGGTTTTACATTTAAGTCTTTGATTCAGCTTGAGTTTGTTTTTGTGTATGGGGTGAGTATGGGTCTTGTTTCATGTTTCTGCAAGTGGATATCCAGTTTTGCCAGCACTATTTGTTAAAGAGGTTGTCTCTTCCCCATTTAATGGGTTTTGTCAAAGATCAGGTGTCATAGATGGATGGGTCTATTTCTGGACTTTCGATTCTGTTCCATTAGTCTATCTGTCTATTATTGTACCAATATCCCACCTGAATTTAGAGACTATCTGAAGAATAGATTTGATGCACTGAACATCAGTAACTGAAATCCAGACGAGTTGTGGGATGAGATCAAGAATATCACACATGAAGAAAACAAAAGGTCATTAAAAAGACAGGAAAAGAAGAAAAGACCAAAATGGATATGAGAAGAGACTCTGAAACTTGCTCTTGAATAGAGAGTAGCTAAAGTGAATGGAAGAAACAATGAAATAAAAGAGCTGGACAGATTTCAAAGAACAGCTCAAGAAGACAAAGTAAAGTATTACGATGAAATATGCAAAAATATGGAGTTAGAAAACCAAACAGGAAGAACATGCTCTGCATTTCTCAAGCTGAAAGAAGTAAAGAAAAAATTCAACCCTTGAGTTGCAATATTGAAGGATTCTATGGGCATAACATCGAATGATGCAGGAAACATCAAAAGAAGATGGAAGGAATACACAGTCACTGTACCAAAAATAATTGGTCAGTGTTCAGCTGTTTCAGGAGGTGGCATATAATCAAGAACAAATAGTATTGAAGGAAGAAGGCCAAGCTGCACTGAAGGAATTGGCAAAAAACAATGCTCCAGCTTATAGTCAGCTGATCTTTGACAAAGGCCCAAAATCCATTAAATGGGGAAGAGAATGTTTGTTTAATAAATGGTGCTGGCAAAACTGGAGATCTGTTTGCAGAAAAATGAAACAAGATCTGTACCTCACACCA
>NW_006921694.1:1436234-1437514 GCF_000298275.1 Orycteropus afer afer | reverse complement strand
CTATGGGGAGGAAGTGGGAGGGGAGCTGTTGTATTGTAAATTTTGGTCAATGACATGAGACAAAGTATATGTGAACTGCTGTATGAAAAGTGAAATTACTCTGTAAATCTTCACCCAAATCAAAAAAAAAAAAAAAAACACAATGCTCCAGGAATTGATGGAATACCCACTGAGATGTTTAAAGAAATGGATGTAGTTCTGGAGGTGCTTTACTGGTTTATGCCAAGACATTTGGAAGACACCTATCTGGCCACCCAGCTGGAAGAGACCTATTTTTGTGCCCATTCCAAAGAAAGGTGATTGAAATTATTAAATAGTATCATTAATATCACACTCAAGTAAACTTTTGCTGAAGACAATTAAAAAATGTCTGCAATAGTATATTGAGAGGGAAATTCCAGAAATTCAAGCTGATTCAGAAGAGGGCATGGCAAGAGGGATATCATAGCTGAAGTCAGATGGATCTTGGCTGAAAGCAAAGAATACCAGAAAGATGTTTACCTATGTTTTATTGCTTACGCAAACGCAGTTGACTTTGTGGATCATAACAAATTATGGATAACATCGTGAAGAATAGGAATTCTAGAACAATTAATAATGTTCATGAGGAACTTGTACGTAGACCAAGATGCTGTTGTTCAAACAGAGCAAGGGGATATTGCATGGTTTAAAATCAGGAAGGGTGTGTGTCTAGGTTTTATCCTTTAACATACTCTTTCAATCTGTTTGCTGAGCAAATAACATGATAAACTGGACTATATGAGGAAGAATGGCAAATTAGGATTGCAGGAAGACTCATTAATAACCTGCATTATGCAAATGATGTAAACTTGCTTGCTGAAAGTGAAGATGACTTGAAGCACTTACTGATGAAGATCAGAGACTACAGTCAGACTTCAGTATGGACTATACCTCAACATAAAGAAAATAAAATCTTCACAATTGGACCAATGAATGGAGAAAAGATTGAAGTTGTCAGGGATTTCATTGTACTTGGATGCATAATCAGTACCTTTGGAAGCAGCAGTTAAGAAATCAGATGTCATACGCACTGGGTAAATATGCTGCAGAACACTCTTTAAAGTGTTAAGAGGCAAAGATATGACTTTGAAGAGCAAAGTGCTCCTAACCCAAGCCATGTTATTTTCAACTGCCTCATATACATGCAAGAGCTGCATAATGAATAACGAAGACCGAAGACTTGATGCCTTTGAATTGTGGTATTAGTGAAGAATAATGAAAATACCATGGACTGCCAGAAGAATGAACAAAGCTGTCCT
>NW_006921694.1:1428167-1434180 GCF_000298275.1 Orycteropus afer afer | reverse complement strand
TTCTGCTGTCCATGAGGTCGATATGAGTCGGAAATGACTCGACAGCACCTAACAAGAACAACAACAACAACTTTGGCCATGTTGTCAGAAGGGATTATTCCCTGGAGAAGGATATCATTCTTGTTAGAGGGTCAGTGAAAAATGGGAAGACCTTCCATGAGATTGACACAATGACTGCAATGATGCACTCAAGCTTAGCCAGATTGTGAGGATGGCGTAGGACCTGGATTGTTTCATTCTGTTGTACCTAGGGTTGCTATGAGTCGGAGCTGACTCAACTGCACCTAACAACAGACCAATGATTCTCAAACACTGCTACTGATCAGAACCACTTGAGTAACTTTTCCAAAAACTTAAAATCTTATGTTCTCACCACAAAAACTTGAATCCTATGCTCTGTTTTAGTAAGCCTGAGGTGGAAGCCAGGAATCTGTATTTTTATACAGCTACCAATATTTGGGAGCTCTGGTAGCATAGTGGCTAAATCACTTGACTGCTAACCAGAAGGCTGGCGGTTCAAACCCACCAGCCACTCCTCGGAAGGAAGGTTGGGCAATCCTACTTCCGTAGTGATACTGCCTTGGAAACCCAAGGAGGGGTCACTATGAGTTGGGGCCGACTCGATGGCACATAACAACAACAACCAATATTTTGAAAAATTACCCAGATAATTCCATATTTAGCCAGGGTAGAAAACAGCCCTTTACTACCCAAGAAAATTTAGTTGGCAATAAGAGGATATGAAGTGTCTTTTTTTTTTTTTAAAAAAGGGGGATTCTATGTTAAGAAAGTACAGCATATAGTTAAGAGCATTAGTTTTGAAAGTTAGAGATTAGGTTCCAATGCCAGTGCTGCAACCTCCTGTTAACCTTAGAGAAATTATCTAACTTTTCAGGGCTTCAGTTTCTCAACCTATGAAACAGATCCTATACGGCTACTAAGAAGCCCTGCTGGCACAGTGGTTAAAGCATTTGGAAATGCTTTAGCAGCATTTTTAAATGCTGTTAATGGAAAGGTCAGTGTTTCAAACCTACCAGCTGCTACGCAAGATAAAGATGTGGCAGTCCGCTTCCGTAAAGATTACGGCCTACTCTACCCTATGGGATCACTGAGTTGGAATCAACTCCAGGGCAACAGATTTGGTTTATAGGGGTACTATACCAGCCACTCCTTGGAAGGAAGACTGGGAAATCTACTTCCCTGGAGGTACTGCCTCAGAAACCCAACTAGGGGTCACTATGAGTCAGAAAGGAGTGGAAGGCAGTGTGTGATAAAGGACCTCTGATAGTACAGTGCTTAAGGCACTTGGCTCTTAACCAGAAAGTTGGCGGTTCAAATCCACCAGCTGCTCCGCAGGAGGAAGGTGAGGCAATCTGCTTTCATAAAGATTTACAGCCTTGGAAACCCAGTGGAGTCGCTATGAGTCAGGATCCACTTGGTGGCAGTGCATTTGGTTTTTAGGTTTATGAAGATGCCTGAAATACAGCACAGTAACCCTTGGCCGTATTTATTCTGGAGTATACACCACTGGGAGTTCTGGTGGTGTGGTGCCTAAGGCACTTGACTTCTAACCAGAAGGCTGGGGGTTCAAACCCACCAGCCACTCCTGGGAAGAAAGGTTGGGCAATCTACTTCTGTACTGATACTGCCACAGAAACCCAAGGAGGGGTCATTATGAGTCGGATCCAACTTGAGGGCAGTGAGTTTGGCTTTTTCGTTATACATGTGCTACTGGTTCAGTACGAATTCAGAATATACTGCGGTAAAGTATCTCCAGCTAGCTCTTGGCAAAACGTAAATTTTCCTGGCCCTCAGGAAGATTAGGCACTCTACTTCCGTAGAGATACCGCCTCGGAAACCCAAGGAGGGGTCGCTACGAGTTGGATTCCACTCCACAGCCAGTGAGTTTGGTTTTTGGTTTTGTCAGCTAACTGAAAGACGCGAAAGGTCCCAACAGGGCGGGGACTATTAAGATTCGCGCTTGCTCACAGGTCTCCGGCTGCTGCGCCACACACGTCCACCAGGGGCCGCTGGAGGTACCCAATGTCTTCCTGGTTTCCGTGTTGCGCGCGCCTCCGGGCCCCAGTAGAAGCCCCAGGTCTTCCATTGTTGTTCCCGTAGGTGGCTACAGCAAACCAAGCCTCTGTGGCTTGGGTACGGGAGCGCTTTCGGTACAAAAAGCTTTCATCTGCTGTGGTGTCTGTTTTGCGCTCACTCCTTTCGTGGGCAATTCTGGGCGGTAATTATAAGCGTCTCCATTGCCCTACTGCGGGAGAAGTAGGAGGCCGAGCCCAGCGGGGAGTTCAAGCTGACTGGCCTGGGCCAGGCGAAAGGCCGCGATAGCCTGAATGTTGCGATGGTTGATCGGGGGAGGCCGAGAACCTCAGGGACTGGCCGAGGTAAATCGCGAGAGGACGGTCCTTTCATCCGCATAGGCTGAGCTTGCTCTCGCAGTGGTTTGTGCGTGAGCCGGGCTCCCAGGTCCAGACGAAGGGGACTGTCGCAGAGGTGGGGTGCACTGCCTCGAGGCTGGCATGGGGCAGGGTCTAAGCCAGAGGTACCTTTTCGCGAGCTAACTATATACCACTTGGTCCCTCCCAAGGATTCTGCGTTACGTATCTGTGTTCTGAGAGGTGAGGTAACCGGAGCTGATGTGAGTCAACGACCGGCTCAGGGACACTGCTAGTAATCAGTGGAGGTGGGGCCTCTAAGAACATAATTTTTTTGGCTGCTTATACCAGCTGTTTTCAACTTTAAAAAGTGTCCCAACTTACCAGAAAGGAACAAGTGATTACAACTTTCCACTTTTGATTTATTTGAATTGGTGCCTCTTTCCAACTGATGCTTATTCAGGAAATATAAAATTAATTTAATTATTTACACAAGAACTAAAATGGATATAATTATTTAAAAAATATTTAGCTTCAAAGTAAACAAAATGATTTTCTAATTAACTGGTAGTTTTTGTTCCATGGTGAATAGACTGTCATGAGGTTTACATTTGAAGTGATAAGAAAAAAATAATTATGCAGTATTGAGGTCTGGAATTTATTTCATATATGACATAAAGAATGGAATTTGTGCGGAGTTTCCTTTCATTTCTCATAGGAAATCTTGTTTCCATTTAAACTTGGGTTGTTGTAAGCAGCCTTACTTCTCAGTTTTAGCTTCCTCTATCTTTGCAGTTAAGGTTTATAGTCAATTTAGTAACAGTTTTTGTTTTTTCAGCTTAGATTGAGATACTTCCAATGATGGAAAAAAATCGTGGCTGTTTGAATAATATGAATAAAACATATGATATTTATGACAATTCTGTATTAACCGGAATATTTGTTGTTGTTATGTTGTTATATGCCATCGAGTCAGACCTGACTCATAGCGATCCCTCCTTGGGTTTACGAGGCAGTATGACTATGGAAGTAGATTGCCCAACCTTCCTTAAGAGGATTGGCTGGTGGGTTTGAAAGGCCAGCTTTCTGATTAGCAGGCAAGTGCCTAGGCACTATGCTACCAGAGCTCCTTAACCTGAGTATTTGGGTAATCATAATTTCATTAACCAATTCAGTCTTGCCTCTCAAGCTTTCATATGTAGGAAGCAGTTTTATATACTTTTCAAATATTTTACTTTTACCTTTCTTATCAAAATGTGTTAGAAAGGACAGGAAAGAAATAAAAATTACTGCTTTATGGTATTTTTTTGGGGAAATGTTTATGCTTGTTAATTTGTATATTTGTTCATGTAAAAGTACTTCAGTTTTATAACTGCTATGAATTTGTACATTATCAAAATTTATAAGTTTTCCTAATTTACAAGAACTTTGTATCCAGGCATCTACCAGTATGTTGTTGTGTGCTGTCGAGTTGGACCTAACTCATAGTGACCTCTCCTTGGGTTTCTGAGGCAGTGTCACTTGTTGTTGTTGTTATGTGCCGTCGAGTCGGACCCGACTCATAGCGACCCCTCCTTGGGTTTCCGAGGCAGTATCACTAGGGAAGTAGATTGCTAGCCTTCCTTCCGAGGAGTGGCTGGTGGGTTTGAACTGCCAGCCTTCTGGTTAGCAGTCAAGTGCCTTAGGCACTACACTATCAGAGCTCCTTCTAGCAGTATAGGGAGACATTTTTGATTGTCCTGACTTAGGAGGGAGTCTGTGCTACTGGCATATAGTGTGTAGAGGCCAGGGATGCTGGTAAACTTACAACACCTGCCCCAATATCACTAGTGTCAAGGTTGAGAAACACTGGTTTAGAGGTTAAGAACAAAGGTTTTAACATGAGTTAATACTGGGTTTCACTCCAAAAATGGGGTTAATAGGAATTACCTATAGAATTATTGAGTGAGTTATAGGAGATGTGCCTATTAATTATAATTAACACAGTGTCTGCCATATGACATTGCACATAATACTGTGTAAATGTTAGCAATTATTTTTATAAATGTCATCATTCAGAATTGAATTCATTGACCCTAAATTATTTCATTCCTTCCTTTATTTATTCAGCAAATGCACTGACTTAATCTTTATTATATTTTGTACTTTTGACCTGCAGTTTTGTTTCTTCAAATTTTAATTGAGAAACACTTATTCTAAAATACTGGATTGGCCTATGTAATTTTTTTTAAAGTCATACCTTTTATTGATATATGATTTGCCTGCAGTAGAATTTAGCCTTTTAAAGTTTATTGTGACTTGAAAATACTAAAATTTGATGTGTGGATTTGTGTTAAGATAAATGTTTTATGTGCATTTGTCAATTATTTCGTTTATATTAAGGAAATATTACGTAATATTAGAACATGAGCCCTAATGGTGCAGTTATTAAGTGCTCGGCTGCTAACCAAAAAGATCTGTGGTTTGAACCTGCCAGCCTCTCTGTGGAGGAAAGATGTGGCAGTCTGCTTCCATAAAGATTTACATACTTGGAAACCCTATGGGACAATTCTGTTTTGTCCTATAGGGTCACTGTGAGTCAGAATCTATGATGGCAACAGTTTTTTTTTTTTAATTAGAACATGAAATCTTAAAGCTTTTAAAATCTTGTATTCTTAAATGTATACCATGCAGTTATATTCCACATGATCTTTTATCATGACTCATTTTCTTTTTCTCTCTTTTTTGTTTTTGCTTCTCTTTTTCCTTTACAAGAAATCACCTTTACAGACAGTAGGTGAAGAACAAACCCAGAACCCCTACACTGAACTGATTGTATTGAAAGCTCATCATGATATTGTACGGTTTCTGGTACAGTTAGATGGCTACAGGTAAGAAACTCTAGTTCTGTAATTGACTACTGCTGGCAAAGAGTTTTTAGGAAATTTTGTGTTTAAAAACAAAGAACCTCAAAATTAATCTTTATTTTTTTAAAATTTTAAATCTCTGATCAACAGTGACCAACCAAAACCAAACTCATTGCCATCGAGTCAGTTCTGCCCATAGCTACCCCCGCTGGGTTTCCGCAGCTGTGAATCTTTATGGAAGCAGACTACCTCATCTTTTTTCTGTAGAGCAGCTGGTGGCTTTGGACCACTGACCTTTCGGTTAGCAGCCAGATGCCTTAACCACTCACTGTACCACCAGAGCTCCTTGTGGCATGTGATCAGTAGTGACATTTAGTGGAAATTGACCTCTGCATCTTTTTTGCTGGGTATATAATTCTTCGTTGAAAATTTTTCCTTTTTCAGGGTTTTATATATAACATCCCATTGTCTTCTCACTTGCATGGTTTCTGAGAGCTTATTCTTACTGGCTGTCCTTTGTAGGTAACTTTTTGTTTTCCTGTGCTGCTTCCAGGATTCTGTCTTTGTCTTTGGTTTTGATGAGTTTGATGATGATATATCTTGTTGATTTTCTTTTGGGGTCTATCCTGTTTGGGGTTCGTTGGACTTCCTGAATGGATATATTCTTATCTTTCATCATATCAGAGAAGTTCTCCTCCAGCAAATCTTGGACAGTTTTCTCAGTGGTTTTGTTTTTCTCTTCCTGTTCTGGAATTCCAATGACACGTAAGTTATTCC
>NW_006921694.1:1426409-1427393 GCF_000298275.1 Orycteropus afer afer | reverse complement strand
TTAGGTTAATTCTTAGGTCCTCTCACCACTCAGGAATCTCCAAGTTGTCTGTGCCGTCAGGATCGCTCAGGATCGCTGCCAGACCGCAGCTCCGTATGTCTCCTTTTTTGGTATTTTCACTCAAATTCTTCTGCTAGTTGGTGTTTAGTCCACTTCTATCTCCTTCCCTTCAAGGCTTAGGGGTCCAAGATTATCCTCTGTGTCTGTGTTAATTGGTTTCCCTTTTCTTTGTTGGAGAGGGTCTGTGCGGTCTTTTTGCCTAGTCCGCCATCTTGCCGGAACCCCCCGACCTCTGCCTCTTGATGAAATATGTATCTGAAGTCTTTTTTGCCCAAAGTCAGGGTGTCATATCTGGTAATTTTAGGTTTTTTTTGTTTGTTTCAAGTTTGTTTGTTTAAATTGGCAGAAATATTCTTGTGTAGAGAAGGTATATGACTTCAGAATTTGGATGGCGGTTATAACTGTATATTAAGGTGACTGAATTTGAGAAACAAATAAGGTAAATGTTTAGAAATCAGGTACCTACCAGGATATGTACTATTTTGACTGGAAAATAAGGTAAAATTTAATCTGAATGTTGAGTTTTGATGTCTGCTTCCTTTTGAAATGCACATTATTCTATACTTACTTGTTAACATTGTATAATGTTGTATAGTATAATATTTGCCAGTAGAAATGAAGATGTATAAGTCTTAGGCTGTAGACTTAGCTTAATACTAATCTGCGTATTGTCTATTTGTTAACTGATGTATATTAACCTTGTTTTTCGTGCTTTGTCTTAAATCTTTGGTGTTCTGCTTTTTCCATGCTTCTCAACTTTTCTTGAAAAGATTAACCTCTTATAAGCCTGTCAGCACTATTTTCCTGTTGTGATGCAAGCCAACCAAATCACAGCATGATAAATATAGTGTAATAATTTTCAGCCATTTTTGATAGTATTCATTGGTGCTATGTCCTTTGATATACTCTTTTTTTTTTTTTTTT
>NW_006921694.1:1417731-1422455 GCF_000298275.1 Orycteropus afer afer | reverse complement strand
ACTGCCTCGGAAACCCAAGGAGGGGTCGCTATGAGTCGGGTTTGACTCGACGGCACATAACAACAACAACAACAACAACAACAACAGAAAAAATAATTTTAGAATTCCTTAAGTAAGTACCTAAGGAGCTCTGGTGACATAGTGGTTAAAGCATTTGGCTGCTAACCAAAAGGCTGGCAGTTCAAACCTGTCAGCCACTCTGTAAGAAAATGATGAGGCAGTCTGTTTCTAAAAATATTTACAGCTTTGGAAACCCTGGGGGCATTCTACGCTGCTGAAAGGGTAACTCTGAGTCAGAATAGACTCAAATGGGAGTGGATTGGTCAGTCCCAGTTATTTTTTCTAGGAAAGTTAAATAAAAAGTACTCCATATACTTTCAGGATGTGGTCTTTGAATTTTTATATAGATTAATTGCTAAATTTCATGTTCATTGTTATTTATCCTCTGTGAAATGTCATCTTGGCTATTCTCATAATACAGTTAGAAGAAGAATCTGCAATTTGGGCTGGGCTCAGCTTGGTGGGTCTTTTCATCTGGGCTAGGTTCAGATGCTCTTGGCTCTGTTCACTTACGCATCTTGCAGTCAGTCTGGCTGGTACACTATGGCCTTAGCTAATGTGACTGGGGTCTCTTTCCAGATGGCTTTTCAGGTGCTTGATTGTAATAATGATTGCAGAGATCTATTACTAGCAAAAGGGTAAGCCCCAATGTACACTTTTCAAGTCTCTGCTTATATGATGTTTGCTGCTGTTTCATTAGACAAAGCAAGTCAGGAAGATGAACATCTCTTTGAGTGGGAAATAAACTTCGCCTCTTGATAGAAATAGTTAGAAAGTACTATTGTAAATGGTGGTATAAATAGGGAGGGAAAATATTTCCTGTCTACCACTCATCATCATCTTATTGCCATTGAGTCGATTCTGACTCATAGCAGCCCTGTAGGACAGAGTAGAACTGTTCCATAGGGTTTCCAAGGCTTTACAGAAGGAAACTGCCACATCTTTTTCCCGTGCAGCAGCTGGTGAGTTCAAACTGGCAACCTGTGGTCAGCAGCTGAGTGCTTAACCACTGAGTCACCAGGACTCCTTGTGCTGTCAACCTCAGTGAATCTGAATGTCCAGAACAGACGGGAAAGCCAACTTTTAGCCTTTTGCAATAAAATGATAATGAATCACATTTGATCCTTTGTACTCAAGTCATTATCACAATTTACATATAATTGGTAAGTTTTTCAGTCATTTATTTTTCTGATACATTTGTGATAATATTATAGTAGATAAACCAGTAGCACTTTGAATCAGTGTTTTGTTTTCTCAAAAAATAATTCTGTAGTCTCCTATAAAATAATAAGAATTTAAAGAGTCATTCTTGGTAAGAAGGATGTAGGAAAATAAACAAACTATAAATAGAATTAAGAGCTTAATGCTTTTACTCTTAATAATTTAGATAGTTTACAGTGATATTTACCGTTTCATTTGTACATTATTTATCTATTGTCAAATTATAGAAATATCTTTACAGTTTAAAAATAACTTTGATACTGTTATACTTTTTATGTTTCTATGTAGTTTTTATAGGCATTACATTCTGTTTTTTGGTCAGCTGTTGTAATCCAGGTTTCACGCTTCAGGTCTTTAGATAATATCATTTTATTGAAAATTTTGCAGAAGGATTTTCTTGTTTTCTCGGTGTCTCAGCTAAAATCAGTGAGTGGAAAATTTTCTTAGATTGGTTTTTGAAGATACCAAATAAATCCTGTATAACCTAACAGACAGCTGCCTTTTCTTTTCTTCTTTATATTTTTTGAACATGAAGTAAGGGTCATATTGATTGGGAGATCACTAAAGAAGGCTAAGCCTCAGCAAGAGTCTTCCCCAAAATGAACTGTGCTAAAATTGCATGTAATACTCTGGCATTTGGCACATTAAACTAAACTGAGTTCATAACACATTTTAAGAATAGTCTTCTCTGTTGCTCATTTGACCATTCCTTGCTCCTTCAGGAAACAGACAAGGTTATGTAGGATGGTGATCATGACTGGAAAAGAATCAGGTGACCCATGAAGTGCCATACTGGAGAAGAAAATGTGCCTCTAGGATGCCTGGAAAAGCTGTATATAACACTAAACTAAACAAACTCACCATGATTTGATAATTTGCTAAAAATAAGCAATATGTTCCATCTTTAAGGAAAATATTCTTAGGGGTGAGTAGTCATCCTAATAAAGAGCTTTGGTGGTGTAGTGGTTAAGGCATTTGGGTGCTAACCAGAAAGTCAGTGGTTCAAACCCACCAGCTCCTCCACAGGGGAAAGATGAGGCACTCTACTTCTGGAAAGATTTACAGCCTTGGAAACCCAGTGAGGGTTGCTATGAGTTGGAATTGACTTGATAGTAGAGGGTTTGGTTTTGGTTTATTAATCCTAATATACTAACATTCAGAAAATACAGGTTAGTAGTCATGATGATTTAGATCATCCTCATGCCTGAGTTCTCTGGGTAGAGGATGCTGAAATGGATTAGGCCTCCCAAAGATTTATTAATTATAAACACCAAAAGGGAAGAAGCATGAATGAGCAGGTGAACTGTCTAAGACCATAATGCAGACCTTATAATCCCTGCCAACTCAACAGAGAACTCTGGAGCAAAGAGTGCCCTTTAGATAAGTTCTGTGTTGGGTAGAAATAACTAGAGTTTTATACCACTACCTTGCTTAGTCCCACTGGCTGGGTGCTACATAAGATAATATGACTTTGGCTTTAAGGCTGAAATGGTTCCACTTAAAGTCAACAACTAGAAGCTATCAGATAACCACGTTCCTCTTAGTTTCACAACTAATCCTCTACATTTTAATCAAATTTTGAGGGAGATAACAAGTGCCTAGCAGTATCTTAATTTCAAATTCTTTCATCTTAGTTGTAACATTCTGTAGTAAAATTCTGTAATTTTTAGGTGGCCACAATATATCTTGGCTAAGCATTTGAGAAGAGATCGAGAAGATAGCGGCAGGGACCCAGGTGAGGAGAGGGAACCGAGGTCATGCCCCACAAGCAATGAGGCAGGAAGACAGGGAGAGGACAGAAAAGGCAAAGGGGACCGTAATAGATCGAGGAGTCAGCTGCAGAGGTCTAAGTAGATCTAAGTAAGGGTGGTTGGAGGGGACCAACAGCTAAGGGAGACAAACTTGTCTGTCAGTTTGTCCTACTGTAATGACATGTTGCTGTGAGTCTTGAGGCTGTGCTACTGGTGGTTCAAACCCAGTGGGGTGCACATGGTGCACAGGTATCAGCCCGGCTTGCAGACTGAGATAGACTAGGAAGAAGAAGGAGGCCATTCACTTCTCAACGAATTGGCCAGGAAAAACCTTATGAATAGCAGAGAACCACTGTCTGATACATTACTGCGCAACTTTATGAATAGTCTGGAAACATTGTCCAGTATAGAGGAGGAAGTTGAGTCACTTAGCTTAGAAAGCTCTCAAAGTAGGACTGGGCAAGAGCTGCATTATCAGAGTAAAATCAGCCTTACTCATATGGATAAGGTAAAGCTTTCGAGACCTCCTTTTGCAGACGTGGTACCACTCAAATTGAGGAGAAACAGTGGCAAACGTGCATTAATAATTGGACCATGGAATGTGTGAAGTATGAATCTAGGAAAATTGGAAGTTGTCAAAAATGAAATGGAATGCATAAAGACTGATACCCTAGGATTGTTGTTGTTGTTGTGATGTGCTGTTGAGTCAGACCTGACTCATAGCAACCCCTCCTTGGGTTCCCGAGGCAATATCACTGCGGAAGTAGATTGCCCCATCTTCCTTCCAAGGAGTGACTGGTGGGTTTGAACCACCGGCCTTCTGGTTAGCAGTCAAGTGCCTTAGGCACTACGCTACCAGATCCTAGGCATAAGTGAGCTGAAATGGACTGGTTTTGGCCATTTTGAATCAGACAACCATATGATCTACTATGCCAGGAATGACAGTTTAAAGAGGAATGGCGTGGCATTCATCATCACAAAGGATGTTCCAATTGCTATATGGAAAGTGAATTTGCTCTGTAAATTTTCACCCAAATCACAATTAAAAAAAAAAAAGGATTTCTAAGATCTATCCTGAAGTACAATGCTGTCAGTGACAGGATAATATCCATACGCTTACAAGGAAGACCTGTTAATATGACTATTATTCAAATTTATGCCCCAACCACCAAAGCTGAAGATGAGGAAATTGAAGATTTTTATCAGCTCTTGCAGTCTGAGATTGACTGAACATGCAATCAGGATGTGTTAATTATCACTGGTGACTGGGATGCAAAAGCTGGAAACAAAGAAGAATCACCAGTAGTCAGAAAATTTGACCTTGGTGACAGAAATAATGCTGGAACTCGCATGGTAGAATTTTGCAAGACCAATGACTTGTTCATTGCAAACACCTTTCTTCAACAACACAAACGGAGGCTGTACACGTTCACTTCACCAGATGGAACACACAGGAATCATATTGACTACAGCTGTGGCAAGAGGCAATGGAAAAGCTCAATAATCTTCAGCCAAAACCAGGTCAGGAGCCGATTGTGGAACAGACCATCAACTGCTCATATGCAAGTTCAACTTGAAGTTAAAGATAATTAAAACAATCCTATAAGTTTATGTGAATGATCAGAATTCCCAGGTGTATAGTAGAGCTGACAAGGGGCAAGGTTATGGTCATTGCTTGGTCACAGCCAGCTA
>NW_006921694.1:1417095-1417631 GCF_000298275.1 Orycteropus afer afer | reverse complement strand
AAAAAAAAATAATTAAAACAAGTCCACAAGAGCCAAAATATGATCTAGAATATATCCCTCCTGAATTTAGAGACCATCTAAAGAATAGATTTGATGCATTGAACACCAATTACCGAAAACCAGAATAACTGTGGGATGACATCAAGAGCATCATCCATGAAGAAAGCAAGAGGTCACTAAAAAGTCAACAAAAGAAGAGACGACCAAAATGGATGACAGAAGAGACTCTGAAACTTACCTTTGAGCAGAGAGTAGCTAAAGCAAATGGAAGAAATGACAAGATAAAAGAATTGAACCAAACGTTTCAAAGGGCAGCTCGAGAAGGCAAAGCCAATTACTATAATGAAATGTGCAAAGACCTGGAGTTAGAAAACCAAAAGGGAAGAACACGCTCGGCGTTTCTCAAGCTGAAAGAATTGAGGAAAAAATGTAAGCCTCGAGTTGCAATATAGAGAGATTCTAAGGGCAAAATATCGAATGATGCAGGGAACATCAAAAGAAGATGGAAGGAATACACAGAGTCACTGTACCAAAAA
>NW_006921694.1:1411171-1415855 GCF_000298275.1 Orycteropus afer afer | reverse complement strand
AAGAATGCTGAAGGTACCATGGACTGCCAAAAGAACTAACAGATCTGCCCTGGAGGAAGTGTGGCCGAGATGCTCCTTGGAAGCGAGATGGCCAGACTTCGTCTCACCTACTTTGGTCATGTTGTGAGAGGGGACCATTCCCTGGAGAAGGATGTCATGCCTGGTAAGGTGGAGGGTGGACGAAAGAGGGGAAGGCCATCCATGAGATGGATTGACATGGTGGCTGCGACAAGGGGCTCAGATATAGCAAGGATCATGGAGCTGGCGCGGGATTGGGCGGTGTTTCGTTCTGCTGTGCATGGGGTCGCTATGAATTGGAAACGACTTGATGGCACCTAACAACAACAACAACAAGCATTTGAGAATTACTGCCTTAACCATCTTTCAAATATAACTTTAAAGATTCATCTAACAATTTGAGCACCAATAAGGATGATAACTGCAGTGGATTGCAACATATGACATATGTTTATATCCATGAATTCATGTTGTAGTTGTTGTTAGGTGTTGTTGAGTCTGCTGTGACTTACAGCAACCCTTTGTACAACAGAACAAAACACCACCCGGTCACTGTAATGCGCCATCATCACAGTCCTTGGTATACCTCAGCCCATTGGTGGTCTTTGTCCAGGACAAATTTGGTCATTCTTCTGGCAGTTCATATTATTTTCAGTGTTCATCAACACCACAATTCAAAGGCATCAGTTCTTCTTTGGTCTTTATTCATTGTTCAGCTTTCACATGCAAATGAGGCAATTGAAAATACCATGGCTTTGGTCGGGCACACCTCTGTCCTCGAGGAGACATCTTTGCTCTTCAGCACTTTAGATACGTCTTTTGCAGCTTATTTGCCCAATACAGTATGACATCTGATTTCTTGACTGCTGCTTCCATGAGTGTTGACTGTGGATCCAAGTAAAATGAAATGTTTGAGAACTTCAATCTTTTCTTCATTTATCATGATACTGCTTATTGGTCCAATGGGAGGATTTTTGTTTTATGTTCAGTAATCCATACTAAACACTGTAGTCTTCAGTCATCATCAGTAGGTGCTTCAAGTCCTCTTTACTTTCAGTAAGCAAGGTTGTGTCTTCTGCATATGATAGATTGTTAATGAGTTCTCCTTCAGTCCCGATGCTGTAATCTTCATATAGTCTAGCTTCTCGGATTATTTGCTCATTAAACAGATAGAATAAGTATGGTGAAATGGTATAACCCTGACACACCTTTCCTGATTTTTAAACTATGAAGTATCCCCTTGTTCTTTTTGAATGACAGCCTGTTGGTCTATGTGCAGGTTTCTCATGAGCACAATTAAATGTTTTGGAATTCCCATTCTTCGCAATGTTATCAATAATTTGTTATGATTCACACAGCCACAACTTCCAGTTTTCCTGGATTCCATGTTTCGATTATTAATGGATGTTTGCATTCTCATTTTGATTCATAACCCATCAGCAAATGTAGGTCCCAAATGCTTTGCTCCATCTATGTCATGAAGGTCGACTGTACTCTGAGGAGGCAGTTCTTCCCTAGTCATTATTTTGAGTGTCTTCCAACCTGAGGTACTCATCTTCTGGCACTATATCAGACAATATTCAGGGCTATTAATAAAGTTTTTCAATAATATATCAGACAGTGTTTCACTGCCAGTCATAAGGTTTTCACTGGCCAATTTTTTCAGAAGCGAATGGCTCCATCCTTCTTCCCAGTCTGCCTTAGTCTGGAAGTTCTACTGAAACTTGTCGACCATGGGTGACCTTACTGGTATTTGAATGAACAAATCTGTCCTGGGAAAAGACCACCAGGAATGCTCCTTGGAAGCAAGAATGGCCAGACTGTGTCACCTACTTCAATCATGTGATCAAAAGGGACCATTCATTTGGTAAAATAGAGGGTCAGTGAAAAAGGGGAAGACCCTCAAGAAGATGGATTGACACAGTGGCTGCACCAGTGGGCTCACAGCCTCACAGCAACATACAAGCCACTCCTCGGAAGATTGGGTACTCTACTCATGGAGTAATACTGCCTTGGAAACCCAAAGAGGGATCGCTATGAGTCAGATCCGTCTGACAGCAGTGAGTGAGTTTGGTTTTTTTTTTTTTTTTGAATGCAATAATGAGGAGCCCTGGTGGCTCAATGGTTAAGTGCTTGGGCACTAACCCAGAGATTGGTGGTATGAACCCACCAGCTGCTCCATGGGAAAAAGATGTGGCAGTCTGCTTCTGTAAAGATTATAGACTTACAGACCCTGTGGGGCAGTTCTACTCTGTCCTATAGCATAGTGCCTAAGGCATTTGACTGCTAACCAGAAGGCTGATGGTTCAAACCCACCAGCCAGTCCTCAGAAGGAAGGTTGGGCGATCTACTTCTGTAGATATAACACCTCGGAAACCCAAGGAGTGGTTGCTATGAGTCAAGTCTGACTCCACGGCCCATAACAACAACAGCAGCACAGGGTTGCTATGAGTCAGAATTAACTCGATGGCAATGAGTTTTTTTCAGTGGAATAATGGGTTTAGGCAGTGATTTTCAATGGCTGTTAACACTACAAAAAGAAAGACTACCAGAACTTTTATTTCTTCTATAGGAGCTCTGGTAGTGTAGTGCCTAAGGCACTTGACTACTAACCAGAAGGCTGGCAGTTCAAACCCACCAGCCACTCCTCAGAAGGAAGGTTGGGCAGTCTACTTCCATAGTGATATCACCTGGGAAACCCAAGGAGGGGTTGCTATGAGTCGGGTTCAACTCATCGGCAGTGAGTTTATGGATTATACAAACTGTCAGTGAAGTCAGTCTTAACAAAAAGTCAAATTTGAATCTGATTAAGTCTTAGGTCTATCAGTTTACCAGAAATAGAGGGGGGATATATGTGCATGTTAAATGACAACATAGAGAAGTACCTAGCAAAATCCAGACTATGGGAACTCTGCAAGATAAATGACTGTTTTTCAGCAAATAAAATGAAGGAAAAAAATATCTGGAGGGGGAAACAATAGATTAATAAAGACTTTGTTGTTGTTGTTAAGTGCCATAGAGTCGGCTCTGACTCATAGCAACACCTGTGTACAACAAAACGAAACACTGCCCTGTCCTGTGCCAGCCTCACAATCCTTGCTATACCTGAGTCCATCGTGGCAGCCATTGTGTCAGTCCATCTCCTTGAGGGTCTTCCCCTTTGTTCTGGATACCTAGTGCTGCTCTGACAAGAAATGTACCACAAATGGGATGTCCTTAACAAACAGGAGTTTATTCTTACAATTTGGAGGCTTTAAGTCCAAGTTCAAAGTGCCAAGCTCTAGGTGCTGGGTGAAAGCCCCTCAACCTTGGGGTCCAGCTCTGCCTGCTGCTACCGGCCCACTGGAGCTAGAGGCGTTTTTTCACTCAGACAGCTGCTGGCTGCTGAGGCTGAGAAGCCCCAAAGTTGACAAGTAAAAAGGCACAGTCCCGATGTTACCAAACCACATGGCAGGCCATTAACTTAAGTCCATTGTAAGTCCCAAGGTCGGCAGAGCATAGCAGGCTGCTGAGCAACGACACAGCTACATGCAGGGTCCAAGCTTGCCAAGGGCTAGAGACCATTCTCAAAGCTTCTCCTTATATACAGGAGGCAGACCCCCATACCCAAAGGCAGCTACTCAGCTGCTCCCAGTAGATTCCACCATGGAGTTGATTACCAGTCTCATCATGGGGAATACTACATCCAGCTGCCCAGCCACTGAACCAGGCCTAGCCAAGTTGACACAAAAACATAACCGCCACAATTCCACCCCTTGGCAACTTGGCACCTGTACAGATCTTCAATGGGTGGTATCTGTACAGGTCTCCTCCACTGGGTGGCTCCAGTCCCCTAGTTCCTGAATGATGACCTTACCCCTTGGTCTGGCGGGCCGTTCCTCTCCCTCTTGGGCTTGGCAGCCCCGCCCCCTCACTTTTGGTCAGTGGCTATGGCTCCATCCCACTGGCTCACATGAATGAGCAGCCCCACACTCCAGAACCAAGTTAGTGAAGGTCTGGCTCTTTGAAACCTAGGGGGCTGTAATAGTTCCACCCCCCAAAGGCCATGGTCCTACCCTTAAGGCTGAGGCAGCTCTGCTTCCGTTTCCTTGGTCTCTCCGCTTCTGCTGATAAATGGCTGAGGACAACCCACTCCGTCAGAAATCTTTCTGCCCAAAAGATACTTGGCTTTCTTGCTCCGTGGGCCGGCCAACCTGCTACTCCATTTTATGACAGTCTTTTTTTACCAATTAATGCCTGAAGGCAACCCACTCTGCCAGGAAGCCGTCTACCCAGCGGCACCCGGCTTTCTCCTCCGTGGGCTGGTAAGGCTGTTACTGTTTTATGCCGGTTCTCTTGGCTCTGCTCATGCTGTCTCTCATGCCGGTCTCAGGGCTCTACTCCTGCCATCTCTCATGCCGATCTCTTGCCATCTGTCCTGCCATCTGTCATGCCGTATACTGGGGTCTCTCTGCCAGGGTCTTGGGTCAAGGATGCACTCCATTCCTGTTTCCACATTTTAGGTATCTGTCAGAGCAGCAGCCCACTCTCCTGGTACCAAATTCTGTTTTGGATACCTAGTGCTGCTCTGACAAGAAATATACCACAAATGGGATGGCCTTAACAAACAGGAGTTTATTCTTAACAATTTGGAGGCTTTAAGTCCAAGTTCAAAGTGCCAGGCTCT
>NW_006921694.1:1402992-1410221 GCF_000298275.1 Orycteropus afer afer | reverse complement strand
GCACACCTTAGTCTTCAGAGAAATACCTTTGTTCTTCAGCACTTTGAGGAGGTCTTTTTGCAGCAGAGTTGCCCAGTGCAATACGATGTCTTATTTCCTGACCACTGCTTCCATTGGTGTTGATTCTGTTAAGATTATAGCCAAGAAAACCTGAGGGAGCCATTCTGCTTCAACACGGGGTTGCCATGGTTTGAATTTGACTTGATGTTGATGGGTTTTTGTTATTGTTGTTGATTTAATTGCGATAACATCATATGAGTAAGAAGTGTGAATTGATCATTTAGGTAATGGATATGGAAATTACTTATGAAAACATTTATTTTGTATACAAATATTTGTGAACCTTTGCTGTACTTTCAGCCCACTGTTGCCAAGAATGAGAATATGCTATTTGAGATGTTGAAAGGGAATATGTTCAGAGGGAATGATTTTTTTTTTTCTTTTTTTACTTTTGTTGTGTTGAAGACATACACAAGAAGATATTAGCCAACATAACAACTTCCACATTTATAGCTCAGGGACATTGATGACATTTTTCATGTTGTGCCACAATTATTGCTATCCTTTTACAAAATATTCCACCACCATTAACATAAACTCAGTGCCTCCTAAGCAAAAGTTTCACCTTTCCCTCTCCCTCCTTCCATATATAAACCTTTCCTTGACTTTTTGTAATAGTGAATTAATACAATATTTGTTCTTTTGTGATTGACTTATTTCACTCAGCAGCCTATGCTCCAAGTTCATCCATGTTATGTGGTGTTTTGCATTTTCTATGTTAATCTTTAGTGTTATATAGTATTCCATTGTGTGTATGTGCCAGAGTTTGTTTATCTCTTCCTCCATTGATAGGCACTTAGGTTGTTTCCATCTCTTTGCTATTGTGAATAGTGCTGCGATGAACATGGGTGTGCATATATTTATTCATACCCTGGCTTTCACTTCCATAGGATTTATACCTAGTAATGGGATTGCTGGATCAAATGGTATTTTTATTCCAACTTTTTAAGAAATCGCCATACTGATTCCCACAGTGGTTATAACATTTTACAGTCCCACCAGGAGTGTATGAGAGTCTCAATCTCCACATCCTCATCAGCATTTGTTATTTTCTGTCTTGTTGAACTTTGCTATTACTGGAGTGAGATGGCATCTCGTTGTTTTGATTTGCATCTCTCTAGTTACTAATGAGGAGCTCTGGTAGCATAGTGCCTAAGGCACTTGACTGCTCACCAGAAGGCTGGCAGTTCAAACCCACCAGCCACTCCTTGGAAGGAAGGTTGGGCAATCCTACTTCCGTAGTGATACTGCCTCGGAAACCCAAGAAGGGGTCGCTATGAGTCGGGCCAACTCGATGGCAAACAACAACAACAGTTACTGATGACCATAAACATTTTTTCATGTGTTTGTTGGCTGCCTGAATATCTTCTCTGATGAAGTTCATGTTCATGTCTTCTGCCCATTTTTAAAATTGGGTTGTTTGTCTTTTCAGTGTTGAAGTGTTGGAGTTTTCTGTAAATTTTAGAGGTAAGTCTTTTATCAGATAGGTCATTGCTGTATATTTTTTCCCAGTCCGTAGATTCTCTTTTTATTCTTTTGGAGAAGTCTTTTAATGGACATAAGTTAATTTTTAGAAGGTTGGAAGGTTCCAATTATCAAGTTTATCTTCTGCTGTTTGTGTATTTTGGGTTATGCTTGATAATCTATTTATGACATAAATTAGAGCCCCTAAGTCTGCCCCTAGGAGTTCTGGTAGCATAGTGCCTAAAGCATTTGACTGCTAACCAGAAGGCTGGCGGTTCAAACCCACCAGCCACTGCTTGGAAGAAGGAGTGGGCAATCTACTTCTGAAAAGATACCACCTCGGAAACCCAATGAGGGGTTGCTATGACTTGGATCCGAGTCAATGGCAAAGAGTTTGGTGAGTTTTTAAGTTTGCCCCTATTATTTATTTATTTATTATGAACTTTATAGTTTTAGTTTTCTTATTTAAGTCTTTGATCCATTTGGAGTTAGTTTTTGTGTATGGAGTGAGGTATGGATCTTGTTTCATTTTTCAGCAAATGAGTATCCAGTTTTCCCACTACCATTTGTTAAAGAGCCTATCTCTTTCCCATTTAATGAATTTTGGCTCACTGTCAAAGATTAGCTGACCATAAGTCAGTGGATCTATTTCTGGGTTTTCAGTTCTGTTCCACAGATTTGAATTTCTGTCATTGTACTAATACCAGGCTATTTTGACTACTGTGGCTGTATAGTAGGTTTTGAGATCTGGGAGTGTAAGACCTCCTATTTTGTTCTTCAGTACTACTTTGTTTATTCAAGATCTCTTTCCTGTCCATGTAAAAGTATTGATTGGTTTTCTATGTTTTTGAAGAATGTTGATAAAATCTGGATCGGGATTGTATTGGATGTAAAGATTGGCTTTGTGTAATACTGACATTTTCACAGTGTTCAGTCTTCCTGTCCGTGACAATGGTATGTTCTTCCATTTATGTAGATTCCTTATAGTTTCTTGAAGTAGTTTTGTAGTTTTCTTTGTATAGGTCTTTTGTGTTTCTGGTAAGATTTATTCCCAAGTATTTTATCTTTTTAGTAGCCACTATAGATGATACTGATTTCCTTATTCTTTTTCAGAGACCTGTTTCAATGTAGAGGAATCCAAATGTATTCTGTATGTAGATCTTGTATCCTGCCACTATGCTAAATCTTTTGATAAGTTCCAGTAGTTTTCTTACTGAGTCTCTTGGGTTTTCAGATCGTATCATCTACAAATAGGGATAGTTTTACTTCTTCCTTCTCAATTTAGATGCCGTTGATTTCCTTTTCTTGCCTTATTGGCCTGGCTAGGACTTCCAATACAGTGTTGAATAGAAGTTGAGATAGAAGACATCCTTGTCTGGTTTCTGTGTGCAAAGGGAATGGTTTCAGTCTTTCTCCATTGGGAATAATATTGGCTGTTGGTTTTGCATATATGCCTTTTATTATGTTGAGAAATCTCTCTCCTATTCCTATTTTTCTGAGAGTTTTTATCAGGAATGGGTGTTGGCTTTTATCAAATGCCTTTTCTGCATCGATTGATAGGATCATGTGATTCTTTCCCTTTGTTGTTGGAGTCTATAGGCTAGGATTTTGTTGAAGAGTTTGCATCTATATGTATGAGGGATATTGGTCTGTAGTTTTCCTTTCTAGTGATATCTTTGCCTAGTTTTGGTATCAGGGTTATGCTTGCTTCATAAAATGAATTTGAAAGGATTCCATCCTTTTCTGTGTTCTGGAATAGTTTGAGTAGGATTGGTGTCAGCCCTTCCCTGAATGACTGGTAGAATTCTCCAGTTAAACTGTCTGGGCCATGGCTTTTTTTTTTGTTGGTTATTTTTTAATGACCTGTTCAATTTCTTCTTTCGTTATGAGTCTTTTCAAGTTTTCTACCTCAGTCTTCGTTAGTTTAGGTAAGTGGTGTGTTTCTAGAAATCTGTCTGTTTCTTCTAGTTTTCAAATTTGTTGGAATATAGTTCTTCATAGTTTCCTTTTTTAATTTTTTAAAAACTTTTATTGTGTTCTGGTTGAAATTTACAGAGCAAATTCATTTTCCATACAGGAATTCATATACATTTTGTTTCGTGACATTGACTACAGTTCCCCACAGTGTAACAGTTCTCTTCCCGCTTCCTCCCTGTAGGTACGTCTTCCCTGTGTTGTTCTTTCCTATGCATTCCTGCCCCCCGAGCTATCTCCCTGTGCAAACACCTTCTATTCTCTTATTGCGATGTAGTGAATTACGTGATATGGCTTTTCTAGCCATAGTCTTTGTAACTCCCACTGGATTACTGTGAGCAACAGCTTTTAAACTCTTTAATTGTTAAGGTCATCCACCTGGGGTATTTCTGTTGGCACAACATGAAATAATCTTCTGGGAAAGTTCACTCTTTCTCAGTTGTGTAGAACTCTGATGTTGGGATTGGTTAGTCTTGCCACTCTGCCAGGCTTAAAATGACTCGTCTTAGAGGCAGAGGGAGATTCTGACTGTCAACTGAGAGAGACATGCTGCTGAGAGAGAGACACCTGGCTGAGAGAGAGAGATGCCCAGCTGAGAGAGAAATGCCTGGCTGAGAAAAATGTCCAGCTGAAAGATGGCAGCAGTGGAACCAAGAGGCACAAGACAGAGCAGCAGGCTTACCTGGCCCGCAGAAGCCAGGCCAAGAGGCCTAGGGCCAGAGAGGCATGTCTGAAGGCACAGCAGAGGGAAGACTGTCCTGATGGGAGAACTGTATCCTGAGTGCGTTCCTGAATTTGAATTACAGATTGTTGCTTCCCTAACAAGCCCCATAATCTGTGAGTTCTTTGTGGCCACTGCAGTGAATTACTGAACCCAGCAGAGAGGTGGTGGATGCCGTAGGAGGGACAGTTGGTGTCAAGGTTGGTAAGAGAGGTGGAGGGTGGCAGCATGTCTGGCCTCATAAGACTAGGCCTTGGGCTGCTGATGGTGATTCTGTCTTCCTTTTGTGAAGTTAGAGGAGGTCAAAAGATGCTGCCTCCTTGCCCCTTTAGCTCTCATGATTAATCGATTGATCATTGTTGTAAGAAGTGTATCTACCTGATGTAAATGTATACCCTATATGGCTGTCTATTGTATTGTTTGGCTAGAAGCCACAGGAGTGAGTTCAGTTCCAGACCTGAAGGGTTACTAGGGGCCATGGTCTCAGGGTTCTCAGCAGGCTCTATCAGATCAGTAAACCTAATCTTTCTTTCTTTTTTTATTTTTTATGATTTTGAGTTTTGTTCCACATTGTTCTCCATTGCATCCAGGATCTCCTGCACTGATTTCTTTCTGAGTGGTTGACAGTGGTAGTCAGGCACCATCTAGTTCTTCTGGTCTCATGGTCATATAGACTGAGGATCGCATGGTGTTCTAGTCCCTTGGACTAATTGTTTCCATATGTCTTTGGTTTTCTTCATTCTTCTTTGCTGTTCGGAAAGAGAGACCCATCGTTGCATCTACATGGCCACTTGTAAGCTTTTAACCTTTTTGCTACTCTTCAAAGTAGGATGTAGAGCAATGTTTTTGTGTAGTTATGTATGTTATGCCAGTTGAGCTTGATGTCCCCTGAGACCATGGTCCTGAGCCTACAGGTCCAACCACTCACTCCCTCAGGGTGGTTGGCTGTGGGTAAGAAGTTATCATAACTTTGTGCCTTGTTCTTCATAGTATCCTGATACTCTTTTTATTTCTGTTTGTTCTGTTGTAATGTTGCCCATTTCATTTCTTATTCATTTTATTTGCACCTTCTCTTTCTTTTCCTTTGTTAGGTTTGCCAGTGGTTTGTCTATTTTATTGATCTTTTTAAAGAATCAACTTCTAGTCTTGTTTTTTTTTTTTCTTTTGTCTTTCTATTTTCTGTTTCATATATTTCTGCTCAAATCTTTATTATTTCTTCTGGTGACTGTAGCCTTTTTTTGCTGCTGTTTTTGTAATTGTTGGAGATGCTGGGTTAAGGTGTTGATTTTGTTTCTTCTTTTTTTGATGTGTGTATGTATCTGTTGGTATAAATATATATTCTTTTCCAGCACACATGGAATGTGCTACAGGACTGACCATGCGTCAGGCCACAAAGCAAGCCTCAAAAAGCCCTCTGATCACTGCTTCTACTGTGTCTCAAAGATTTTGGTATGTTGTGTTTTCATTCTCATTTGATTCAAGGAATTTTTAAGTTCATGTTTTATTTCTTCTGTTACCTAGTCCTGTTAAGGAGGGTGTTATTCAGTTTCCATGTGTTTGCTTTTTTCCTGTTGGTCTTCCTAGGTTGATTTCTAATTTTATAGCATTGTGATGTGAGAAGATGGTTTGCAGTATCTCAGTGTATTTAAATTTATTAAGGCTTGCTTTGTGGCCTGACGTATGGTCAGTACTGGAGCATGTTCCATGTGTGCTGGAAAAGAATGTATATTATGCTTTTGTTGGGTGAAGTGCTCTGTAGATGTAGTCTATAAGGTCAAGTTGGTTGATTGTATTGTTTAGTTCTGCATCTTTGTTGAGTTTCTTTCCAGTTCTGTCTTTTATTGAAAGTGGTGTATTAAAGTCTCCTACTGTTACTGTGGAGTCATCTGTTTGTCTTTTCAATTCTGTTAAAGTCTGATTTATGTATTTTGGAGCTCTATCATTGGATGCATAGGTATTGATAATGGTTAAATTGATCCTTTAATCATTATATAATGTCATTCCTTGTCTCTTAGGGTCATTTTTTGTCTTAATGTCTCTTTTATGAGAAATTAATATTGCCACTTCTGCTTTTTTTTGATTGCGATTTGCTTGATACATCTTTTTCCAGCCTTTGATTTTTAGTCTATTTTCGTCTTTGTATCTAAGGTGAGTCTCTTATGGAGAACTTATTGATGGGTTATATTATCTTATCTAGTCTGCAACTCTCCATCTCTTGAGTGGTGACATTTAATGCATTTACCTTCAGTGTAATTGTAGACAAGTATGAGTTTATTGATGTCATTTTGTTGTGTGTTTTTTTGTGGTGTTGCTGATTTCTTTGTTCCATATAGTTTTCTGTGTTGAGCTTATTGTGTTTATGAATCTTGTTATCATCTCCTTCATCGCTATAGTTTTAGTATTTGCTAAATATTTGGGCTTTTTCTGTTTTTCATTTTGATACAAAAGTTTATTTTTCTTTGAGGTTACCCTGTGATTTATAGTTTTCTCTCCAAGTTTAAAACAGTCTGTTCTTTCAGTTGCCTTGATTTCCTAACCATTTAGAAGTTCTGTAACTACACTATTTACAGAGGGTATGATTTTTATAAATTAAAATGAGTGTAAATGAAACTTATTAGTGGACTCATGATTTGGACCCTGTAGCATCACTTAGTACTGTTTGACTGTGAGATCTTCAAGGGCAAAACCTGTTTCTCATTATGTTTATTGTCAGGGTTGAAAACACACATATACATGCACATAAAAACACACGGGTAATGCAAACTATTACAGCCTCAACTACTAGCTGAAAGACCTACCCAAAGGCACCTGGGTGTAGCTATCTGCTTCTGAAAGATTACAGTCTTGAAAATTCTGACCTTTGATTAGCAGCAGATGCTTTAACCACTGCACCACCAGAGCTTCATTGGCACATTAGTAATGATAAGAAGGAAAGGTGATAATACATGAATGAATGAATGAATGCATTTCACAAAGCCATTGTAACAAATGTTTATTCTTTGACAGTTCT
>NW_006921694.1:1390586-1398726 GCF_000298275.1 Orycteropus afer afer | reverse complement strand
GAGGCTATCAAAAATACCATGTCTTGGGTCAAGTACACCTTGAGTCTTCAAAATCACATCTTTGTCTTTAATACTTTAAATAGTGCCTAAGGCATTTGACTGCTAACCAGAAGGCTGGCCGTTCAAATCCACCAGCTACTTTTCAGAAGGAAAGTTGGGCAATCTACTTCTGTAGTGATACTGCCTCAGAAACCCAAGGAAGGGTAACTATGAGTCAGATCCAACTCCACAACAGTGAGTTTGGTTTTGGTTTTTGCAGCACATTTGCTCAAAGCCATACATTATTTGATTTCTTGACTGCTGCTTCCGTGAGTGTTGATTTTAGATTCAAATAAAATGAAATACATGACTTCAGTCTTTTCTCCATTTCGTGTTGTTGCTTATTGGCCCAGTTGTGAAGGGTTTTTTCTTTATGTTGAGGTGTAATCCATACTGAAGGCTGTAGTCTTTGACTTTTGTCAGTAAGTGATTTAAGTCATCTTCACTTTCAGCAAGTAAGGTTGTGTCATCTGCATATTACAAGTTGTTACATGTTCTTGATGCTGCATTCTTTTTCATATAGTCCAGTTTCTTGGATTATTTGCTCAGCATACAGATTAAGTATAGTGAAAGAATACAACCCTGATGCACAACTTTCCTGGTTCTAAACCATGAAGTATCCTCTTGTTTTGCTTGAATGACTTCCTCTTGATCTATGTACAGATTCCTCAAGAGCACAATTAAGTTTTCTGGAATTCCCATTCTTCACAGTTTTGTCCATACTTTCTGATGATCCACACAGCCATAGCTTAAATCTAATTGACATTTTAATTACCTTTTTTATACCTCATTTACGTCTTTTCAGCAATTACAGTATACCCAACAACTAGGAATTCTTGGTTGAATTTTCATTTCTGAATTGGAAATGTGTGTGTGTGTGTGTGTGTGTGTGCGTATCTGGCTAAAATGCATTTGGCTTAAGAGAAACTGATACAGTAAGGTAGATTTCAGTTCTACGTTGTAGTAGAATGGATGGGATGTATAATTATAATGGAGTAGGATGGATAATTATAATTTATAAATAGGTCCCTAACCCCTTATTAGTTATTTTATGAGAAATCTTAAGGTGTAGCAAAATTATTCTGGTTTGCATCTTAAAGCTTCATGTTTCCTCTTTAGAGGAGATGGTAATAAATAATGAAAGACAGGAGTAGAATAAGAATTGTAAAGCCTGAATAATGCACCAACTGAGCATTAAAAAATTGGCTGTGATTTTATGAATTACTACTGAGCATTGTTTAGATTTAACTTTTGTTCACTACTGATTGGATTACAGGTTGAGGTGAAATGCTTTATATCTCATTTATAAGCTCTTAACCATTCAATCATCTCATTGTGAACTTGTGAGATTCAGACATGATAAAACAATGAGAAAATAAAAATCAAGGTTAGAAAAAACTATGTATTTTAAGTCTGCAGTCTTCTAAAAGGGAGAAACTAGCAATTATAAGCTTAAAGAATCAATAGAAATTGATGTTTTATACCAAAGAAAACTTGAGACCTTGAGTCCTGCCCTCTGCTATACAAAGAAAAATCAGTAGGCCCAGAAACATAAGCTATTAAAAATTTACTTCCAGCAATTCTTTTTGATGCTCAAGGCATTGTTTAGTGTTCTGACTCAGAAAAGTATAAGAAATTATAATATTACTAATTTAAAAATCGCCTTTTTAATGTTCAGACCTTTTATAGTTTACATTTTGAAATGAGAATAAATAAATTTTAAAAGAACTCTTTACCTTTATAAGTTCCCTGGTTGGCACAGACAGTTTGTGCTAGATTATTAACATAAAGATTAGCGGTTCAAGTTCACCCAGTGTTAACACAGAAGAGAGCCTGGTGAATCTGTTTCTGTAAAGATCACAGCCGAGAAAACCCTGCGTAACAATTCTGCTCTGTAATACATGGGCTAACCATAAGTTGGAATCAACTTGATGGCAGTGGTTTGATTTTTCCTTTTATTTGTGCAGTTTCTAGCTGGCTAGCTAACTAAGAAGTTTTTAAAGTCCTTTCTATTAAAAAGATCTGCAGTTCTGTATTCTATGTTAAATAATTACTAACAGACTTTGTCAGACCACTTTTGACCAGTTTCTTATCTTTGGTAATCTCCTAACTCTTAACAGTTGGAGATGTAATCAGAAGGTTTTGAAATAAGAACTGAGTATGAGTACAAAGGAATTGTCAGAATCTGTGAAGACAGCAGTTAAGTAGAGGGGTTAGAAACTGCACATGAGAAACATAAATGTGAAGTTCACCTTAGAGTGTTAATACTGAATTAGTGAGATTTTATAGATCAAAAATTCATTAGAATTTTTCATTAAAATAAAATAAATAAATAAATAAAGTCATTACAACAGATACTCTCACAGGAACAAAGTGATTCCTGTGTCCTAGTGTATCAGTTTTCTACTTTTCCCCCAATGATATATGTATGGTCAACAACATTTACTTGACTGCAGACATCCAAGGCATTTTGTGCCATCCACTAACAATCTTGCAGGGGAGTACAACAAAATTTCTAAATGCCATGGCTATTAGTGGAGTATCATTTATTAATGGTTGTTAAGGGTAATAAAGGAGCTCTGGTAGCATAGTGGCTAAGACACTTGCCTGCTAACCGAATGGCTGGCGGTTCAAACCCACCAGCCACTCCTCGGAAGGAAGGTTGGGCAATCCTACTTCCGTAGTGATACTGCCTCGGAAACCCAAGGAGGGGTCGCTATGAGTCGGGGCCGACTCGACAGCACATAACAACAACAACAACAAAGGGTAATAAGTCAGCTGTCTGCTGTTTATAGTTGGCAAACTTGAATGAAAATGATACTATGGGGACAACATTGAGTCTTTTCTGATTCATTAAAAAAGCATTTATTTATAAACTTGTGTACTTTGTTATTAATAGCAAATTACTTAAGATGCTTACAATGTGATTGCTGTACACTGCTGTGTTAGGATACTGAGAACAGTGTTTTCTCAATTTTATTTTAATCCAATCACTCCGATGAATGATGTTCCACAGATTATCTCCCTTGATAGTGCTTGTATCACAGATATCTTTTATTCTGTAGAATGTCGATCACTGTATAGTGATTGGGAGGTGAAGAGGGAATGATAAACTATAACTGAATTAATCATAACTTATTTCATGCCATGAAACAAATTTTCCTTTACCTCTTTGCATTTCAACCACCTTCATTTAAAAACAGAAGCAAAACAAAAAATATTCTAAACCAAGAAAACAGCATTTACATGGGAAGACTAAGGAGCCAAGATGAGCAAACGAGAAAGGTTTTGACTTTAAATAATAGTGTTGAAATATTGTTTAAAGAGAAAACAGTAGAAATAATGGATTTATATAAGGACACTTATGGATTGAAACATGGCCCCTAAAACTTGTGTTGGAAGTCCTAACCTCTATAAAAATGATCCTGTTTGGAAATAGAGATTTTCTTTTTTATGTTAATGAGATGATACTAGAGTAGAGTGAGCCCTAAACCTAATCCCTTCTGAGTCATGTTCTATAAAAAGAGCAGAATAGACACAGACACACAGAGGGTAAGACAGATTGATCTACAAGACCAGGAAAGCCAAGGATTTCTGGCGGTTACTAGAAGCCGGAAGAGACAGTGAAGGGCCTTCCCTTAGAGTCCACACCCTGAATTGGACTGATAGAACAAATTTTGTTCTTTAAAGTCACCATTTTGTGGTATTTTTTGCTAAGGAAGCACTAGGTAACCAAGATTGACGTGATTCCTCTGTTCTGTTCCTGGAATTTCACTTCCTATCAGTGAAGTTGTTCTTCAGCTTAGCTTTATTATACTTGAGTCAGAAGTTTCTTAAAATCATAGAATTTTAAAACAAAACTTTAAAGATCATCTATATATCTCCCTCATTTTTACATTTCTAGCAGTTTATTCACTTTAACTCTGTCACTGTCTTGCTTATTTTTGGATCCTCAGTACGTGGCATAGAATTTAGAAGGTATATATAAATATTTGGTAAATTACATTAACCACAGCACAAGCAGAGCTCCTGCATTAATATTAGTAGGTGAAAATATCATTAATCTTAGGCAGTTAAATGTCACTAGTGACCTTCTCTCTCTCTCTTTAACCTTTTTTCTCTAACCAGATTTGCATCTGCTGGTGATGATGGAATTGTAGTTGTGTGGAATGCCCAGGTGTGTATTGATTCTCAGTGGATTGTTTAATGAAGACATGATTTGTATAGTTGAGTATTCATTTATAAACACTAATGACATTCATAAACACAGAAGATATGTCTGTATACTTGTATATTTGAGGCTAATTAATACTTGAAAAGGGCTATGTAGGTTGAATCCACTTATAACGGGGACTCATATTTCATAGTAAAGAGAGACATTTTTAAAGGTTTTGTTCTGAGAAACAAACAAACAAACAAGCCAAATTATGGAAATAAAAATTTTAATCGTATTGAACAGAATTTATGTCAGCAACCATGCTTATTCTTAAAATTAATTAACTTTGGTTTTACTGGGGGGCATCATGTTCTTTTTCAAAATTTTATGATATGATAAAACAATTTTTGACTTAAGTAACAAGGTAATAAAAGGCTTATGTTAGCGGAACTATTTAAAGCTTCACCAAGTTTATCAAGGGCCTCTCTTCCTGGTTCTTTGATATTGAAAGTCTCTCTGAAGCATGTCATTCCCTTTAGCCTTTATTTTGGATTGTGTTATCTGTCAATGACTCTGCTTAAAAGCAGTTTTTAGTATTGTTTTCATAAATCTTGCAACCTTTAAAATATTTGCAATTTACATTATAGTCTATTTTAGAATGTTTACTTCTTGGAATTGTTAGTGAGAAACTGATGGATTAAGACATTGAGTGAGTGGGAATAGTTGTTGGTGTAAGTAGAGAGAAATGGAGTAGAGAATTATTTTATGAGTGGTTTGTGTATTAGTGAATATATATATTTTTTGTTATATTGACTTTTATTTCCTTCTACTACCTCATAATTGAGATGACTTAGATAATGAATATTTAGAGAACAATGACTCCCTTCTTTTTCCTTACAGGTTAAGTTACTGATGTTTCTTGCTTAATTTACATAATTACATTCCTAAAACCATATGTAAAGAATATTTATTTAATTTTCTATAAAACTGTTCTAAAAAGGTAGCATTTTATTGTAGAAAATAATTAAAGTTTTATGTGGCTGTTATTTTAACAGTTGATTAGATTTTATTTGATTACTTAGAATTAAATTACAAGTCACGACTAAGGAATTTTAAATGAAATGGATATGTATCTTCTACACTGTGATGCTTAATGTTATCATTTAAGATTATTTAAGTCATGAATATGGCCCATTAACATTTTTATTGGTATTTTAGACTGGAGAAAAACTTCTGGAACTCAGTGGACACACTCAAAAGATAACTGCTATTATTCCATTTCCTTCCTTGGAATCTTGTGAAGAAAAAAATCAACTGATCTTGACAGCCTCTGCTGATAGAACAGTTATTATATCCTTAAATCTGGAAGAACAGGAAATATCTATAGTAACCCAAGGGGCCACTACATGCATTATTATTCTTTAGGTTCTTGGGGCCTGTCTATGCATACATCCCTGTGCTAGTAAAAGTGGTTTTGTTCTAGCCTTTGTGAGACATGTTTTTCAAAAGGATTAGACATCTGGGGAAGGATAGAATAGAAATAGTAGGTTAAGTCTTATTGATAGGAACCTCATGAGTAATGTAATTTTTCCCCAGTTACTATTACATCAAGTTGTATAAACTGTAATAAATGGGAGAAGGTGAGCTTAAAAATACTTACTTTATTATCTCAAAATGCTTTTTTATTTCAGGGAAACAGAGATGAGTTGGACTGAAGAATAATTTATACATATTTTTTCTCACTGTAGAGCAGAAGAAATGTAGTAGTCCCAGTCCATAAGAACTTCAGCATCCAGTTCTGGTAGAAAAGGGAATACCCTTTCAGTATTTAATATTTGTACTCAGTATTAAAAAGCAATAATTAAAAAAAGAATTGCTTTTCCTTCTCCCTTACTTTTAGTTAAACAATTAAAATGTAACAATATCAAAGATTTATAAAGTGCTGTGTATAGCAGGCATTGTTCTAAGTGTTTTTATAAAGCAGATTTGTTTTATGTTCAACACATATTTTGTTGTGTGACACTAATTACTATCCTTACAGTGTAACAGCTCTCCTCCCTGTGGTTACCCCTTCTCTGCGTCCTTCTTACCTATATATTCCTGCCTGCCTAGCTTTCTCCTTGCGCAAATGCTGCCCATCTGATTTCCCATGCTGGACTGTTCTAAGGAGTGCATTATCCGGGCGTAGTTGTTTAGCTCGTAGGCCTGTCTGTTCTTTGGCTGAGAGTTGAACCATGGGACTGAGTCCAGTTCCAGGCCTGAAGGGTGACTCAGCAATAGTGTCAGGGGTTTCACCAGTCTCTATCCAACCAATAATCCTGGTTCTTTTTATGTTTTTGAAATTGTTCCACATTTTTTCTCCCACTCTAACAGGATCTCTAATTTTGATCCCTTTTCAGGTGGTTGGCATTGGGTAGCTGGGCACCGTCTAGTTTCTCTGGTCTCTGGACCTGAGGTTCTTGTGGTCTATTAGTTCCTTGGACTAATTGTTTTCCTATGTCTTTGATTTCCTTCACTCTTCTTTTCTATGGCTGAGAAGAGACCAATAATTGCATCTCAGATGGCTGCTCACAAGCTTCTAAGACCCTAGTTGCTACTAACCAAAGTAGGATGTAGAGCAGTGTTTTTGGGTGTATGTTGTGCCAGTTGAGTGTGATGTCCTCTTGGACCGTGTTCCCAAGCCCACAGGCCCAATGACTCATTCCCTCAAGGTGCTTGGTAGTAGTTAAGAAGTTATCTTAACTTTGTCCCCTATTAGCTCTAAGATGTATATGGACATTTTTATAGCACTTATATAGTTAGGAATATTGTTTGCCAGAAACCTCTGTATCATCATTCCTGTTTGCCTACTTGTACCTGATCTTCTTGCCTGTCTACCTATGTATCTACCTGCAGATTAGTGTTTGTTATCACTGATAATACAGTATTTTGTATGTAATAATAACATTTACCTTTGTTGTCTGCACTCTTGTGCTCCTCTCCATGTCATCCTTTTCCTTACTGATACTGTGTTGGTCATACACTTGTTATATTGCCATTCCCTTCACCCATATCAACACATGTCTCTTAACTAGTCAGCAATTTTCCTTTCTCTTCCTTCCTATCCCTAGTAACCAACAAAGAAAATTTCCTTCTCTGTGTAGACCTTTCCTTGACTTCTTTAATGACAGACTCATACAATATTTGCCCTTCTGTGATTGACTTATTTTACTAAGCATAATGTCCTCCAAGTTCATCCACATTATGAGGTGATTCACAGATTCTTTATTTCTCTTTAATGTTGCTTAGTATTCCACCATGTGTATGTACCATTGTTTGGTTGTCCATTCTTCTGTTGATGGGCATTTATGTTGTTTCCATCTCTTTGGTATTGTAAATAGTGCTGTGATGAATATGCTGTACATATATATATCTGTGTCTCAGATCTCACCTTTTTGCGATATGTTCCTAGTAATGGGATTGCTCTATCAAATGGTATTTCTGTTTCCAGCTTTTTAAGGAAGTGCTATACAGTTTTTCACAATGGTTGTACCATTTATAGTCCTACCAGCAGTGTATAAGAGTTCTGGTCTCTCCACATACTCACCAGCATTTATTGTTTTTCTGTATTGTTGAACTTCGCTGTTATTGCTGTGGTGAGATGATATCTCATTGTTATTTTGATTTGTATTTTGTATTTTGATTTGTTATTTTGGTTAATGATCATGAGCATTTCTTCATGTGTTTGTTGGCTTCCTGAATATCTTCTTTGGTGAAATGTCTGATTGTGTCCTTTGCCCATTTTTGAATTGAATTGTGGTAGTTCAGTTTGTGTGTCAACTTGGCTGGGCTTGGTTGAATGGCTGGGCGGCTGGATATAGTATTCCCAATGATGAGACTGGTAATCAACTCCATGGTAGAATCTACTGTGAGCAGCTGAGTAGCTGCCTTAGGGATGTGGTCTGC
>NW_006921694.1:1388710-1389921 GCF_000298275.1 Orycteropus afer afer | reverse complement strand
TCACTTTAGCTACTCTATTCTAGAGCAAGTTTCAGAGTCTCTTCTGACATCCATTTTGGTCGTTTCTTTCTTTCCTATGATTGTGATTGTGGAACAGATCATCAACTGCTCATATGCAAGTTCAACTTGAAGTTGAAGACAATTAAAACAAGTAGATAAAGAACCAAAATATTATCTTGAATATATCCCTCCTGAATTTAAAGACCAGCTAAAGAATAGATTTGATGCATTGAATACCAGTGACCGAAAACCAGAAGAATTGTGGGATGACATCAAGAACATAATCCATGAAAAAAGCAAGAGGTCATTAAAAAGACCAGAAAAGAAGACCAAAATGGATGTCAGAAGAGACTCTGAAACTTGTCCTTGAACAGAGAGTAGCTAAAGCAAATGGAACAAATGACAAGATAAAAGAGCTGAACAGGAGATTTCAAAGAGCAGCTTGAGCAGACAAAGCCAGTTAATAGAATGAAATGTGCAAAGACCTGGAGTTAGAAAACCAAAAGGGAAGAACACACTCAGTGTTTCTCAAGCTGAAAGACTGAGGAAAAAATTTAAGCCTCAAGTTGCAATATTGAAAGATTCTATGGGCAAAATATTGAATGAGTCAGGAAACATCAAAAGAAGATGGAAGGAATACACAGAGTCACTGTACCAAAATGAATTGGCCAGTGTTCATCCATTTCAGGAGGTGGCATATGTTCAAGAACTAATAGTATTGAAGGAAAAAGTCGAAGCTGCACTAAAGGAATTGGCAAAGAACAAGGCTCCAGGAATTGATGGAATACCCATTGAGATATTTCAACAAATGGATGCCCCACTGGAGGCACTTACTCAGTTAAGCCAAGAGATTTGGAAGACAGCTACCAGGCCAACTGACTGGAAGAGATCCATATTTATACCCATTCCAAAGAAAGGTGATCCCATAAAATGTGGAAATTATCTAACAATATCTTTAATATTGCATGCAAGTAAGATCTTACTGAAGATAATTCCAAAATGGTTGCAGCAGTATATTGACAGGGAACTTCCAGAGTTGCAGGCTGGATTCAGAAGAGGATGTGGAACAAGGGATATAATTGCTTATGTCAGATAGATCTTGGCTGAAAGCAAACAATACCAGAAAGATGTTTACTTCTGTTTTACTGACTATGCAAAAGCATTTGATTGTGTGGATCATAACAAATTGTGGATAACATTGAGAAGAATGG
>NW_006921694.1:1376881-1388180 GCF_000298275.1 Orycteropus afer afer | reverse complement strand
TTTTCAGTCACCTCATCTGCATGTGAGAGCTGGACAATGAATAGGGAAGACCGAAGAACAATTGATGCTTTTGAGATGTGGTGCTGGCAAAGAATGCCAAAAGAACCATGTACTACTAAAAGAACTAACAAATCTGTTCTGGAAGAAGTGCAAATGGAATGCTCCTTGGAAGCGAGAATGGCCAGATTTCATCTAACCTACTTTGGTCGTGTCAGAAGGGACCATTCCCTGGAGAAGGATGTCATGTTTGGTAAGGTGGAGGGTCAACGAAAGAGGGCAAGGCCCTCAATGAGATAGATTGACACAGTGGCTGTGGTGATGGGGTCAAGTAAAGCAGGGATTGCGGAGCTGGTGTGGGACCAGGCGGTGTTTCATTCTGCTGTGCATAGGGTCACTGTGAGTTGGGGACAATTCGATGGTACCTAACAACTACAGCAACAACACCATTGCTTTCTTTATGTATAATGTCCATGATACTATCTTATAACTCATCTGGTCTTCACTGTTTGGTGTTCAGTGTGTCAAATTTGTTCCTGAGATGGTCTCTAAATTCAAGTGGCATATCCTCAAGGTTGTATTTTGGCTCTTGTGGGTTTGTTTTAATTTTTTACATCTTCAACTTGTACTTGATACTCTGTTCCATAGCTGGCCCCTGGTCTTGTTTCTTTCTGATGATACTGAACTTCTCCATTGTCTGTTTCCTCAGATATAGTCAATTTGCTTCCTGTGTATTCCATCTGGCAAGGTATAGTTTCTGTTTGTTGTTTTAAAAAGTTATTTGTAATGAGTAAGTTGTTGGTCTTGCAAAATTTCATCATGCAGTCTCTGGCATCATTTCTATCACCAAGGTTATATTTTCCAACTACCAGTGCTGCTGCTTTGATTCCAGCTTTTGTATTCTAATCACCAGTAATTATGAATGCATCTTGAGTGCATGGTTGATCGATTCAGTCTGCTGAAGTTAGTAAATATCTTCAGTTTCTTCATCCTTGGCTTTAGTCATTGGTGCATAAATGTGAATAATAGTCATATTAACCAGTCATCCTCCTACACGTATGGATATTATCCTATCGCTGATAGCATTATAATTCAAGATAGATCTTGAAATGTTCTTTTTGCAATGAATCGGTTGTCATTGCTTTTCAATGTGTTATTCCTGGCATAGTAGACCATATGATTGTCTAGTTTCATTTTTTATAACTTCCTGTTTTCCTAGATTCATAGTTCATAATTCTACTTTCCAGTTATTAATGGATGTTTGCAGCTGTTCTTCTCATTTTGAATTGTTCCGCATCAGCAAACAAAGGTCCTGAAAGCTTTTGTCCATCCATGTTGTTAAGGTTGAGTCTATTTTAAAGAGGCAGCTCTCTCCCAGTCATATTTTGAGTGTTTTCCAACTTGTGGGGCTAACTTCTGGCCCTGTATCAAACAGTGTTCTACTGCTGTTAATGAGGTTTTCACTACCCAGTTTTCTTAGAAATAGACCGCCAAGTCCTTTTTCCTAGTCTGTGTTAGTCTAGAAGCTCCACGGAAACCTATCCACCATGAGTGACCCTGCTGATATTTGAAATACTGGTGGCATGGCTTCCAGCATCATGGCAATATGCAAGACACCATAGTATGACAAACAGACAATTGGTAAAAGATACTTTAGTAAATAATATTTAGAGATGATTATTAAAATTACAGTTATAGTACAGAGGTGAGGAGCTGGGACCCAAAACCAAATCTGTTGCTATTGAGTTGATTCCAACTGTTTGTGACTAGTTAACCAAAAAAACAAAACAAAACAAAAAAAAAACCTCACTGCTGTCGAGTCGATTCCGATTCATAATGACCCCTCTGTGGGTTTCTGAGGTGGTATCTGTAAGGAAGTAGATGCCCAGTTTTCCATCCAAAGAGGAGCTGGTGGGTTTGAAGTGCTGGCCTTCTGGTTAGCAGTCAGATGCCTTAGGCACTACAGTAGGACAAAGTAAAACTGACCCAGAGGATTTGCAAAGCTGTGATCTTTACAGGAGTAGACTGGTATGTGCATCTTTCTTCCGCAGAGTGACTGGTTGGTTTGAATCACAAACCTTTGGCTTAGCAGCCAAGTGCTTAAGCACTGTGCAACTTGGATTCCTTGCTGGGACAGTATCAGTATAAATTCTACTTGTAAATGACAGTGCAGAATCATTTTCTTTGCTGAATGACTTTTTTGCTTAAAAAAAATAATAAATTCTAAGTTACTTAGTTGTCAGTTCTTTTTAAATGAATTCTAAATTTGCCCTGCTTCACTGTTACCTAATTTCCTTAATTAAATTTTGAAGGTTGATTTTTAATTTTTATTAAGTGATTGCCTTAAGAGTACAGGTTACTAAATATCAGATATTTAACTTTCAAATAGATTAATAAGTGAAAAGGCTATGAGGTAATACTAAAAGATTGGTAAATTTAAGACTACAAAGTACTGTAACAATAACTGATAACATTTTTTTTCTGTGCCAGCAGTTTGTTTGATGTATTACATGTACTATCTAATCCTCTTAACAGTCTAACTACATTTAAATCATGAAATAGAACATAATAGAAAATAGAAGGAAGCATTGGACATAGGAAGGTTAAGTAGTTTGTAAAATTAGTTTCAATCTTTAATTTTAATGTGAGTATAAATAAATGAATAAATGTGTTCTGAGATTTGATATAAAATGTTTTTCTTTCCATAGGACATGGTATAAATTGTGTGAAAATCATTATGCTTCTTAAGTCACACTAACCTTAGACATTTTATAAGAGGACCTCAAATTAAATATGGATACAGGTCATAATTATACACTATTACTATCTTTCTGAAGTAGGCTGAGAGTAGTAAATCATGCCAGAGACCTTTTAGCAAATATTAACAGATGTGATCATTATTAGGATAAGGACTTCATGCACAATGTTTATTAGCTTATGGAAGACTATTTTGAAGAATAAATCTTAACATTTAAACAGTTGCCATATTTATTGCATGTATAGATTTAACACCTAAGACCACTCATTCTGTTGACATTTTCAAATAGTTGGATATAAAATATACCGCAAATTTATTATAGTTCATAAGTCTGTTCTGCTAAGGTGATAAGTCATTATATGAATTAATTTTTGTCGTAGTATGTTGTTGTTGTTGTTATGTGCCGTCGAGTCAAACCCGACTCATAGCGACCCCTCCTTGGGTTTCCCGAGCAGTATCACTACGGAAGTAGGATTGCCCAACCTTCCTTCCGAGGAGTGACTGGTGGATTTGAACTGCCAGCCGTCTGGTTAGCAGGCAAGTGTCTTAGCCACTATGCTACCAGAGCTCCCATAAACACTGTATATTTTGTTGTTTATAAATATATTTGTAATTAAATGTGTAACTCCTGTGATATATTTGTTAAATCACACCAAATCCCCTGGTAATATGTCCATCCTGAATCATAACAACCTGATGGTACAGAGTAGAACTGCCTGTAAGGTTTCCGAGACTGTAAATCTTTATGGAAGGAGACTGCCTCATCTTACTCCCATGAAGCAGCTGAATACTTGACCACTGTGCCACCAGAACTCCCTGGATATATTTGTTAGTTAGAAAAATAATCTTCTAATTAAGATTTTAAAATTCTGTTTAGAAATTATTCCTTAACATAAATTCATGTATGGGATTGTGATACTGGCAGACAAGTTCAGAGAGTATCATGCTTCCAGTCTACTGTAAAGGTAAAATCTTATGCAGATACATGCTTTTATGGTAATGATCTATTATCGTCTTAGAAAAGTTGATTAATAAATTAGGTGGTATTACCTTTGTAGGTTATAAAAATGATTTCTTTGACTCACACCTACAGTTACTTGATTTTTCTAAGACTAGGTTTTTGGGACTATATAATGTAGAATGTTTGCTTTGAAATTGCAACAAGGGGCAAATCCCTACAGCAAGCTAAGGAAAAAAGTACTTGATTTTACTATAATGCTAGGTATTACACTTAGCTAGGCAATTGTATTTATTTACTTCTGCTATAGTCCTGCTTCACATAAAAAATTGTTAGAAATATCCACAAATATATACATATTTGGCAGAGGATGTCTTTATATATGTATTTATATATGATGCAAATATATTCATGAATACAGTGGAACATATGGGGGGGGCAAAGTTATGAAAACTTCTTGGTCAGAACCAAACACCTTGAGGGAAGGAGATACTGGGTATAGGGGCTTAGGACTATAGTCTTTGGGGACACTATGGTTAATTGGCATAAAACAGTCACAGAGACAATGTCCTACATCCTACTTTAGTGAGTAGCAACTGAGTTCTTAAGAGATTGTGAGTGTCCAGTCTTAGGTGCAACTATTGTTCTTTCCCCATCTGGAACAAAGAAGAGTGAAGAAAATCAAAGACACAAGGAACCACTTAATCCAATTGACTGATGGAGCACATGAGCCCCTGCCTTCAGCAGAAGAGCTAGAATGTGCCCTGCTGCTACTGCTGACATCTCTGAAAGGGATCACAATAAGAGGTCCCAGATAGAGTGGGGAAAAATGTGGAACAAAACTCAAAATCATAAAGGACTATGTTTACTTAGCTATGGTGGTGTCATGATTAAGACATTTGGCTGGAAACTGAAAGGTCAGAGGTTCAAACTCACCAGCCGCTCCATGGAAGAAAGATGAGGCATTCTGCTTCTGTAAAAATTTACAGCTTTGGCAACCTTTTGAATATTGCTGAGTCGGAATCAACTTAATGACAGTGAGTTTGGTTTGGTTTTACCAGTCTGATAAAGACTGGTGGAACTCCCAAGATTAAGGCCCTTAGACACCCTTCAAGCCAGGAACTGAACTCAACCCCCCTGGGTCAACTTTCATCCAAATGATAAGGTATAAAGTGAACAGTAATACCAGGCAGGTATGTACACATTACAACAATCAACCATATGAGATCAGAAGGGCAGCATTTGCCCAGGGCTAAAGCTCAGAAGGCAGGAAGAGATAGGAAACAAGGAGGAATGAAAATGATAAACAGAGAAAATGGGATGAGTCCTGTTACATTGTGGGGGTTCCAGTGAGTGTCACAAAGCAAAATGTACATGAATTATTGAATGGAAAACCAGTTTGTTTGGTAAACTTTAACCTAAATCACAAGTTTAAAAGATGCTGTTGAAAATAATACTGCATTCATTTTAGCTCATAGTTAAAACTCAGTGTTTCTTTTCTTTTTATTGTTATTTGAGTGAGTTTACAGAACAAATTCATTTTCGATACAGAAGTTCATCATATGCATTTTGTTTTATGACATTTCCCCACAATGCAACATCTCTCTTCCCACTTCCTCCCCATAGTTATCTCTTCCCTGTATCCTTCTCTCCCATGCACTCCAGCTCCCTGAGCTGTCTCCCTGTGCAAACACTGCCCTTCTGCTCTCCCACTATTGATTGCTCCAAGGAGTATATCTGCCTGATGTAAATGTTCACCCCAAATGCCTGTCTGTTGTTTGGCTGGAAGCCACCAGAGTAAGATCAATTGCAGACATGAAAGGTGACTAGGGGCCATGGTCTCAGGGGTCTCACTAGGCTAAAACTCAGTGGTTCTTGAACAAATAATTTATCAGAGAATTTTGGATTACTAATAAATGTAATAAATAGTGTTATTTATTTTTCAAAGTAGTAAACGTTTTTATAAAGTTCTGTGCAAGCAAGGAGATGGTGAAATTGACATACTTTTGTTGTTGAGAGCATAAATTGATATGATTTCCCTAGTAGGGAGTTTGGCATTATTTATGAATTTTTAAAAATGATTGAACTCACTCCCATGGCTTCCGGCCAAACAGGAGACAGGCCTACAAAGTGAACAGTTGCACCAAGTAGGTACACTATTTAGAACAATCAACCATGGAAGATCAGGGAGATAGGAGAGGGAGATAGGAGAGGGAGATAGCTCAGAGGGTAGAAATGCATAGGAAAGGACACAGGGAAAAGGTAACTATCTACAGGGAGGAAGTAGGCAGAGAGCTGTAACATTATGGGGATTGCAGTCGATGTCATGAAACAAAATGTGTATGAACTGTTGTATGGAAAATGAACTTTCACCCAAATTTAAAAAAAAAAAAAAGATTACGGGTGTTGAGCCTGTACTGAAACTCTTTTAAGGAAATAATCAGAAACTTTAGCAGAGATTTTTGAAAAGAAATGTATACTATAAAGAAATTTTTTAAAATGGATAATTGGCAGTATCCTAAATGTCTTATAATAAAAACGTTAAATTGTGTGTGTGTGTGTGTGTGTGAGATGCACCACTTATCTGTCAGTTTGTTCATAGTGTGGTGGCTTGGATGTTGCTGTGGTGCTGGAAGCTTTGCCACTGATAACCCAAATACCAGCAGGGTCACCAGTGGTGGGCAGGCTTCAGCAGCATTTCTAGACTAAGACAGACTAGGAAGGAGTACCTGACAGTCTACTTCTGAAAAAATTGACTAGTGAAACCTTAGGAATAGCTATAGAGTGTTGTCTGATACAGTGCTGGAAGATGAGCCCCTTAAGTTGGAAAGCACTCAAAATAAAACTGGAGAAGAGCTGCCTCCTCAAAGTAAAGTTGACCTTAATTACCCAAATGTGAAATGTATGAAGTATGAATATAAGAAACTTGGAAGTCATCAAGAATGAAATGCATAAAAATTGATACCTTAGAAGAATTAGATGGTACCTGACTACCAGTGCCAACCACTGAGGAAAGGAGGAAAACTGGAGATCCTGGATAGAGTGGGAGGAACAACATGGAACAAAACCCAAAAACTCAATAATGACCAGAATTATTGGTTGAATGGAGCCTGGTGAGACCCCCGATACTACGGCCCTGGGATACATTCTGGGCCTGGAATAAAACTCACTCCCAGGGGCTGGCTCTCAGCCCAATAGTAAACAAGATGTACATGTAGACCACTCAGCCCCAAGTGGTGCACCCCCATACTCTGTGGAAATGCATCCCTTGGAGCGATCGACCACGAGGCACCAGAGGAGCAACATTCACATGAGGAAATGCAAGGCACACAGGAGTGCATTACTATGAGGAGCACAGATGGGGGGGAGGTGGGAGAAGGGGTTACTGGGCAGGGAGGGGAGGAGGCTGGGTTACGGTTGGGGATGGTAAAGGGAAAAAAAAAGAATTGATATCTTAGATATTAATGAGCTAAAATGAACTAGTATTGGTTATTTTAAAATGACCAGACAAACATGGTCTACTGTGCCAGGAATGACAGATTGAAGAGGAAATGCATTGCATTCATCGTCAAAAAGAACATTTCAGGATTTATCCTGAGGTACAATGCTGTTTGTGATAGGGTAATATTAATCTGTCCACAGGGAAGACCAGTTAATACAATTATTATTCAAATTTATGCAGTAACCACTGATGCCAAAGATGAAGTAATTGAAGATGTTACCAATTTCTGCATTTACAGTAGCATCCAAAAGAATAAAATACTTAGGAATTAATTTAAAGAAGTGGAAGACTTATACTTTGAAAAGTATAAAACATTGTTTGAAGAAGTGAAAAACATTGTTTAAAGAAATGAAAGAAAATCTAAATAAATGGAGAGACATCTCATGGTCACCAATCAGATTTAATATTCTTTTAAATTGCAATATTACCCAAACTGGTCTACAGATTGAATGCAGTGCCTATCAAAATCCTAGCTGTCTTGTTTTGCAGAAATTGACAAGTTGATCCTAAAATTCAGGTGGAAATACAAGGGCTTTAGAATAGCCATATAGTCTTTAAAAGGAAGAAAAAAGTTGGAAGACTGATACTTCACAATTTCAAAATTTACTACAACAACAGAGGAATAAGACAGTGTTGTACTGGTTTAAGGGTTGACTCATAGATCAATGGAATAGAATTGAAAATGCAGGAACAGACCCTCACATTTATGGTTACTGGGTTTTTGACAAGGGTGCTAAGTCCATTCAATGGGGAAAAAATTGTAGGGTTCTGTGGCACAGTTAGGAGTTGTGGTGGTAGTGCCTAAGGCTTTTGACTGCTAACCAGAAGGCTGGTGGTTCAAACCCACCAGCCACTCCTCAGGAGATTGGGCAATCTACTTCTGTAGAGATACCACCTTGGAAACCCAAGGAGGGGTCGCTATGAATCGAATTGACTCAATGGCAGTGAGATTGGGTGGTGGGGTTTTTTTTTTTTTTTTTTTTTTTGGTGGCACAATTGCATCTTTAAATGCAGAAGAATCAAGTTGGACCCTTACCTCACACTGTGTACAATAATTAATAGTTGAAGAACTAAATGTAAGAGCTGAAACTATAATACTCTTAGAAGAAAATATAGTAGTAAATCTTTGTAACTTTGGTTTGGGTATCTTAGATATGACAACAAAAACAGAAGGACTAAATCAATTGGACTTCATCAAAATTAAAAACTGTGCTTCAGAAGACATCAAGGAAGTGAAAAGATAACCCACAGAATATGAGAAAGTGTTTATAAATGATGTATGATAAGGGACTAGTACCAAGAATATATAAAGAACTCTTACAAGTCAGCAATATGAAGACAACCCAATTAAAAATAGAAGTCTTAATATTTCTCCAAAGAAGGTGGCCAATAAGCACATAAAAAATTGCTCTATATTGTTAACTGACAGAGAAATGCAAGTCAAATCACATTAAGATACTATTCCCATGTGTAATAAAATGGCTGAAATCTAAAAGACAGACAATAACAAGTGTTGGTGAGGATAGAGAGAAATTGGAATCTCATACATTGCTGGTAGAGTTGTGAGATGATCTAGCTGCTTTGGAAAATAGTTTGGTAGTTCCTCAAAGTGTTAAGTGTAGAGTTACCATGTGACCCAATCAGTCCCACTCTTGGGTATATACTCAAGAAAAATGAAAACACAAAGAGGTGTACATGAATGTTGATAGCAATATTATCTATGATAGCCAAAAAGTAGAAACAATTTAAATGTCCTTCAGCTGATGAATGGATAAACAAAATGAGATACTTGTACTCTCACTGCTGTCAAGTCGGATCTGACTCATAGTGGCCCCTCCTTGGGTTTCCGAGGCAGTATCTCTATGGAAGTAGATTGCCCAGTCTTCCTTTCGAGGAGTGGCTGGTGGATTTGAACTGTCAGCCTTCTGGTTAGCAGTCAAATACCTTAGGCACTGCACCACCAGAGCTCCCAACAGTGTATTATTCAACAATTAAAAAAAAAAATGCAGTACCATTATTTAAAAAAAAAAAAAAAAACAGTAATTCGACGTGGTAGGATCTCTGGAAATATAAACTGCATTGACTTTTTTTCAACTATTTCTATTACAGCAGTTTTAAAAGCACCCTCACCCTCAGGCAAGACTACCAGAACCCTTTCCTTTTTATTAAAAAATTCAAACATTTTTTTCTTTCTTGCTATACTGCTGCTCAAAGTTTATCAGTGGGGAGAGTACTGTTAAAGGTAAAGGAATTCCACAGTCCTTGGAACACTCACTTTCCTGAAGCTACCAAATGTATAGAATTACTGAGAAAATAAAGAGATACTAATGAAGGATATGTTGTGTTTTTATCTAAAAAAGAACTTATTTTAAGCGTTCTGTGTTGGTTATCTATTAAAACCAGAAAGAGCCAAACTCACTGCTGTTGAGTCGAGTCCGACTTATGGTGACCCCTGTTGGGTTTGTGAGGCGGTAAGTCTTTACAGAAGTAGATTGCCCCATCTTTCTTCTGCAGAGTGGCTCATGGGTTTGAACCACCAACCTTCTGGTTAGCAGTCAGATACCTTAGGGACTAAACCACCAGAGCCTTAGTTATCTATTATTGAGTAATAAACTGTTTGGAACTATTTGAAAACTTAACTGACTTAACACAATAAACATTTATTATCTCACAGTATTTGTGGTCAGAAATCCAAGAGTGGCTTAGCTGGGTGGTTCTGGTTCAGGGTCTCTGATGAGGTTGCTGCCATCTGAAGGCGTGACTGGGACTGGAGATCTCCTTTCTAGGAGTCTCACTTACATGTTTAGCAAGTTACTGTTGCTGGTTGTTTGGAGAAGTCAGCCCCTTGCCATATGGACTTCTTTCCATAAGACTGCAAGTGTCTTCATAGAGTGAATGATCCAGGAGTGTGGAAAGAGGAAGCCACATATCTTTTATGACCTAGTCTTGGAAGTCACATGCTATGCCTTCTGCCACATTCTATTTATTAGAAGTTAGTCATTTAGTGGGTGCTCTGGTGTCATAGTGCCTAAGGCATTTTACTGCTAACCAGAAGGCTGGGTGGTTCAAACCCACTAGCCACTCCTCAGAAAGAAGATTGGGCAATCTATTTCGGTAGAGATATCATCTCAGAAACCCAAGGAGGGGTTGCTAGGAGTCGGGACCAATTTGATAGCAATGAGTGAGAGTCACTTAGTAGAGTCCATATTTCAGTTCCTCTTGAAGGAAAGAGTTTCAGAGAATTTGTGGACATACTTTAAAATCATCAAAATAATAAATGAATGTGTTTTAAAACTGATACACATTTTAAATCAATTTTGCAGTGTTTAACTGTTCTTCAGAGACTAGATGTTTGGCTCTCTGGTGGGAATGACCTGTGTGTGTGGAACCGAGAATTAGATCTCCTGTGTAAGACTAGTCACCTTTCTGATACAGGTAAAAAACAAAATCCAGGTAATTGTGAATTGTAATTGACTGACTCTAAAAGACACAATGAGTCTTCAAAGAGACTTTCTTCTGTGAATACAAAGGTCAAAGATAGGAGATGTATCTTTTCTGGTCTGAAAATAACATGTAGCCAGATTTGTTCAGTACAGGTTCAAACCAAACCAAACAAAGACACAATGAGTCTTCAAAGAGACTTTCTATGAATACAGAGGTCAAAGATAGGACATGTATCTTTTTTGGTCTGAAAATAACATGTAGCCAGATTTGTTCAATGCAGGTTCAAACCAAACCAAACACACTGCCATTGAGTCGATTCTGACTCATAGTTACCCCCATTGGATTACCAAGGCAGTAAATCTTTATGGAAGTAGATTGTCTCATCTTTCTTCCACAGAGTGTCTGATGGGTTTGAACCACTGACCTTCTGGTTAGCAGTCAGATGCCTTAGCACTGAGTGACAAGAGCTCCTTCAATTTAAGTTAAGAGTTGTGTAAGATATGTTGTTTGTTGTTGTTAAGTGCCGTCGAGTCATTTCCAACTCATAGTGACCCCATGCACAGCAGAACGAAACACTGCCCGATCCCACGCCAGCCCCACAATCCCTGCTAAACTTGAGCCCATCATCGCAGCCACCGTG
>NW_006921694.1:1354822-1373821 GCF_000298275.1 Orycteropus afer afer | reverse complement strand
CTTTCTCCTGCTCTTCTGGCCTGCTACTCTGGGCGGGCCTGAGTTTCCTCTCCTCACCTAATCCCTTTGGCTGATTGCTCTTCTCTCTGGCTTCCTGGCTTTTAATCCCCTTTCTCCTGCTCTTCCTGCCTGCTACTTTGGGTGTCCCTGAGTTGTCTTTCCTCAACTGTAACCCTGGGGCTGACTGCTCTTCTGTCTGGGTTCCTGGCTTTTATCCTGTGTAAGATACACACTGTTCAAAATTGAGAGGAGAATCCCCCACACCATTCTTTTGGCTTCTTCTTCCCTTCTACCACAATTTCTTAAAAGTGATTAAGGAAAACTTTGTCATACATGTTCTTGGGCCATGTTCCTGAGCTTAATGTGCATGTGGGCACCTGGAAGTAGACCTTACGACTTCACAGTACTCATCTATCACCACTGTCTCCTCTTTGTATGTGGGAGAATACTTATAAAACATACTGTTAAAGCAGGCCTATGTAGAGAAAAAATTATGACAGGAAATATTCCCCAAATCACTAATAGTACTGGTCTTTTGTTGTGTGGGAAGGATAAAAAGATGAGTAGAATATTTTCCCAATTTTTGTATATAATACATATTCACATATCTAAATTACATATAATACATAAGTTATATATTATAAGTTGTACCTCTGTAAATATGCATATATATTTATATGAAATATATATAATGAGTTGCATCTAAAACATCATAGTAGAAAAATGAACAATTAATAAACAGCTTTTTTTTACAAACATATAGGGTGGTTCTGAGTCTAATGTATCAAGTCTTTAATTCTTTCTCACAAAAGTAATAATTGTAACATCTTTCAGAAGTCATCATTACCCTAAAATCATTTCATGATTCAGTTTTAAAGAAATACTCAGAACTCTATATAATTAAGTGAAATATGGTGAAATGCTCAATCTTACTCTTTCAGGAATGTAAGGAATTTTATAAATGTATTAAGTGATTATTGTCTAATTCATTTAATGTCAGTGCTCAGGGTTCTTTACATTGAGGGCAAACTCTTAATTTCATAGCTGGAGGCTTACATCTCTTTTTAAGTTTTCTGTCTTGTCAGTGAGTAATGTGATTATCTTAAGGGATCCCTGATAAATAAGTTTGAAAAGCTGAATGTATCACTTTACCACAGTAGTAAAAATGTTCAAAGAGCATATCCTACACTAAATAAATCAATATTGTCTATCCACATGTCTCAAACATAGTTTTCACAAAATCATTTTCCTTGTGTAAGCAAGTAAGGAAATGTATGTATGTAGTAGGCACAAATTCTGTGTACTTTATTGTTACCACCCCCTTTATGGGAAATAGTAACATATAACTAAGAATATTTTTGTTTTTGATGTAATCAGTAAATCTTTACTTTTTTTTTTATTATTGAAGGGATCAGTGCTTTGATTGGAATACCCAAGAACTGTGTTGTAGCAGCAGTTGGAAAAGAACTCAGTGAGTATGATTCTTTCTTCCTTTTAAAATATGAATTGGACTTATATAATTATGAACTAGACTAATTAGTTTTATATTTTAGGAACTTCTGCCCCTACCCCATTCTTGCTTTCCTGGGATTATTTACGTAATATGGAGACTGAGATATTTTTGAGATATTAGATCAATTTTTGTATCCCACTACTCATCAATATAGTTAGGTTCCAAAAATCAGGCTATTATACGAAAACTGGTATTACAGGAAAATGGAGGATGACCACATCAGTTCACAAAATGGAAGGTGACTGTGATTATTGTCACAGTTCACAATTGGAAGGTGACTGTGACATAACTGTCAAATTGCATCATTATATAACTGCCAAATTTCATCATTATATAACTGCCAAACCACTAAGAATAATGACCTACCATGCTGATACATAACCTTAACCATCACAGCCAGTGTTACTTTCTTTTCACCCCTCAGCATTTGTTACTGCCAGATGTATGTCATTAATGTGCAAAGTAAATAGATTTTTTTACTATGATTGTAAATGTGAAATGTCAGATAATGAGATATTTAATAAGACAGGAGTAGGTGTACTATACTTGATTTAACATAACCCAAGAGGGCAAGCTGTTGAGTGCTGAACAGGTGACCATCCCACTCCTCTGGTGCCAAAGAGGGCCATTTATACCCCACAGTTATTTCCCTTGCTGATCCACAATCATACTAAAGCAAAAATTTTAACCACATGAAATAACAATCAACATTCCAGAAACTAGTAACTTGGGAGGTGACTGGAGAAAGATTATTTGGAGAATTCACTAAATCAGGAACTGGGAAGTTTCTAAATCAGGAAGCCAGAATGGGGCCTATTTTCCTCAGCGAGGTTTGTGCCATTTCCTTGAGGAGTAAGAGAGTAAAGCCCTGAAGAAAGCCATTTGTGCTCACTGCCTTATGAATGGGGTTTGGTTACCGAGAAGTGATAAAGTAAGCATGTTTCTTATAAGCTGCTTTCTCTTGAAGAATTTTTTTCTAACGTAGCCCACAGGGCATTCGATAATTGCTTTTTGCTACTTTTTCTAGAGACTTGCCCTGGGATTTGCTCTATCAGGTGGCATATTTGGAAATGTCTGTGGGACATGGGATAATTAGTCACCTTTTGCTAACTGCTATCTGCAGGCCATGTGATTGGCAGTTTGCAGTCAAGCTTCTCTTTCTTCACCTGACCTTTCCATGTGTAATCATGTCTGAGAAATAATTTTCTAGGCCCTGTGCTTTTCCTTTCATAAGCAGTCTCTGAAGTTGAATACTTTGTGTTTAGCTTTTTCTTTCCTTGAAGAAATTTTGTTTTCTTGTGTTCTCCACTGCAGCTGAGAAGAAACTTACCTTTTCCCTGCCTTTCTTCTCTACCAGCTGATCATGTTTTGCTGTTTTTCCTTTTAACTCAGTGGTCCTCAGACCTTAATAAGCATTAGAATCACCTGAAGGGCTTGTTCAACCACAGATCATTTGGCCCAGTCCTCAGAGTTTCCAACTCACCAGGTCTGAAGTGAGGCCTGAGAGTCTGCCTTTCTAGTAAGTTATCAGGTGATGCTAAGGTTGCTGATTCAGGGGCCACTCTGTGAAGACTACTGTTCTAAATATTTTGGTCCCCACCTCTCCAATCTTGCTACTGTTGCTCTCTTGAGATTCTCATTCTCTCTTGACTAGTTGGCCACAGTAGTCTCCTAACTCAACTCTTGTCCACTGGTTTAGTGTTTCTCAAATGTATTCTCCAGTAGATGTTAGAGGAATATATCTAAAATGCAAGCTGTTCCCTTCTTAAAAGATTCCGTGGCTTCTTAACTGCCTACAGCATTCATTCCTAGACTCTCAAATTTCTGATCAGTCCACAGTTAAATAACTTTTGGAAAGCAGCATAAAATTGCCAGATTTTTATTTTGCTGAGTGAAAACATAAAACAAATTATCATGTCATCACCCTCATTTTGTAAAAATGACATTTTTAATAAAAAAGTATTGAAGAACATAATCTCAAAACAAATAATAAGACTTTAAATTGAATTCATATATGCTCCTTATTTTTTTTTTCATTTTTGCCCCAGATGAATAAAATCTTTGCCCTAGAAGACCAATGTAAGGTCACCAAACCAAAACCAAACCAAACTCACTGCTGTCAAGTCAATTCTGACTCTTAGTGACCCCCTTTGGGTTTCTGAGGTGGTAAATCTTTACGGAAGTAGATTGCACAGTCAATTTTCCTTCCTCAGAGTGGCTGGTGGGTTTGAACCACCAACCTTCTGGTTACCAGTCAAATGATTTAGGCACTACGTTACCAAAGCTCCTTAAGTAAGGTCATCAGTGGTCTAAAAATAAAATCCAGACTTTTCGGCATTTCAAGTCAAGGCCTTCATTATATGCCTCCTTTTTCTGAGCCTTTTATTTCTTGTTACTCAGCATTCACTTGCTTGTGAGTATCCCACCTGAATGTTTCTCACTTCAATGCTTACATTTACACTGTCAGCCTGTACTACTCATTGTCCTCTTGACCTGACTAATTTAAGAGTTCAGCTCAAGTCTCTCTTTTTCCTGTAGTACCCTGCACACATATCATTACATTTACTACTTTAAAATAATGTTTGCTTTTTAGTCCCTCTATTGACTCCTCTGCAGAATGTAAGCTCTTCAGCAAGTGAGAATTTCTTGTTCCTCCTCTTTATGCTAACAGATAACAGATGAATAAATGAATGAGTGAATCACTGAAATAACAATAAAAGATCAGTACTTCAGCAGAAGTCATACTATCATTTTACAAAAAATAGTAGTTGGTTTTATCCCAAAAATAATTTATAAAAAATTCATGGCATTCTTAAAAATGAAATTCTACATTTTACTTGGTTTTATCATAAAGATAGAATGCTATTTTTCCTTATATAAAAATAAATATTGTCCCTATAAATGAAGTCTTTTCTATTTGAAAGACCAAGCTACCCCCTAGGGTACTTGGTTTTAAATGTTTCATGCCAATTTCTCTTTTTCTATGTGAAGAGTCCTTTCAATGGGAAATATGATTTCTTTGTGCAGTAGCTGCAGTGACTTTCAGGCTTTACTAGCTAAGCAAGGCTGTCAGCTCTGAAGCTTCATCCTGGTTCAGAAGGCCAGGATTTTTTTTTTTTTTGACTCTCCCATAGAATTGCTGTTGCTCCTCTTTTGCCCTCTGACGTGATTCATTTTTGTTTTGTTCTGTTTAAGTTGTTAAATAAATGACCCTATGAATATTCATCTTTAAATATTATATTTATGGACTCTAGTACTTTATATGTTTCTTTTTTCTGTCAATATTTCAGATTATTATCTTGGTTTGATTAACTGGTATATTGCTTGTTATTCCAAAATCTCTATCACAAAATCATTTGATAGTTTTATTCCAACTGAGGTAGAATTTTCACAGAACCTTAAATAAGTATCAAGAAGAGTTCTCTTTCATATTGACTTAAGGACCTTCTTCTTTTGACAGTCACAGTTTGAATATGAATGTCTGTCTGAATTAAATAACCTTGTTAAAGATTTGTCAGTTGGTAAAATATTATCCAGATCTATAGAAATAATTAGAGCATGACTTTGCTTCTAGAGAAGAATGTGAGAAAGAAGGCAAACTCTAGTAAGTAGCCAACAAAAGGTACGACCTCTGACGCCTTCCAGTCTCTCAGAGACTGACAGATTCAGTTATACTGATCTTTGTACATAGCATTTTATACATTGCCTATTATAGCACTTAATACATTGATTATAAGCCAAGCCAGTCTCACTCCTACTCTAGACTGGGCATAGACTGACCATAGTCTGGGCCTAACATTTTGTATCTTAAATTCCTGGAACATAGTAGATACTTAGTAATGATTGTTAATTTATTTCAGTTGATTTGATTTTGAGTTTTCTTTATTAAAGTTAGGATTTATACTAATTTAAATAAAATCATATTTCTTAAAGTCAGATAATAAGACAGGGAACAAGTACATCTATTACATTTAATAAGAACTTTAAGGTTCCTAAAATTATAAGGCATATTCTCTCAGAAAATTTATAATTTAGTGATGTATCCTTAGACATAAAGACAAGAATTTTTAAAATAGTGGCTGCTAAAGTCTTCACTGAGTTGATGTTAAACATGAATTTGTAGCAGTGCTTACTGGCCTGGAGACATGACTTCTCATTTTGCTGGCAATGGGAACATGAATAAAGAAGGCTGACAGTGATGATGGTTCAGGGGTATGTGCCAGTCACTGGCTAGAGAAGGTGTGAGTAGAATAGCTGGACTTAGATTGAAGCCTCTAGAGGGGATGAGGCTTCAGTGGTTGATAGTGGGCTTGTATGTGTCAATAAAGGAAACAAGTTCTATGGACACACTCCCTTTGAACTTCAGTAGATCATTTCAACTATCTTAAGCATTTGATAAAAGTATTTTGAAGTAATATGTATAAGACTTTTCCTGGACATGGATTTTTCAGTATTGTAGGTATTTCTCACTTAGTGAAATACTTGCTTTTTTGAGCAGCGGTATTATTTTATATTCTTTGAAATTTTAATAAAATTTTATCTGTCTTTTCATTAAGTAATTTTTAGGTTGGTAGCACCCATAGAAGGATCACTAAAATGGGATATTCTTGAAGTTAAGCGCCTTCTTGATCACCAAGATAATATTCTCTCATTGGTTAACGTCAATGGTAAGTTCATTATGTACATGTTTCTATTTTGTAAAATTTTACACTTGTTAATATGACCTATTCTGAACTTTAGTCTTGTTTCTGGTATTCTAAAATTACTGCTGTTAAAGTAATACCTTGGATTAGTAGGAGTTGACGTTCTCTTAACTCTGAAGTTTAAGCTAGTAGAGCTGAGTAAATTCCATAAATACCTTTGGTAGGTCTCAGATTTAGGCACAAGGAGAAGAGAAAGCAGATCAAGGAGAGCATGATTACCTCAATCAGTACTTGGTAGCAGTGGGATGATTGTTGTGGGCTGTAAAGACTAATGTTTAGTAGTATAGCAGTCTTTCTTGGAAAATGGTTCTGGCAGTTCCTATTTTGTAGAGATGAGAAATAGTTATGCTTTTTTGTCTTACCCACTGTCTTCTTTTGACATTCACAGTTTGAACATGAATGAATGTCTGAATTAAATAACCTTGTTAGAGAATAATACTCACATGCAAGTTACAAACTTAGAGTAGAATGAACAGAATTCAAGTCCATTGTAATCATGATTAAATACTCTGAGTATAGTAGCAAACTAAAGGTCTTCGGAAAATGGGTCGTGTCTGCCCTTCCTCATGGTTGTTAGTTTCAACTTGTCAAACACCTGTTTAGCTTCATAAATTATTTTAATCAGTATTTCCCATGAGCTAAATCTCATATCAGATAGCATGATAGGATCAGAAACCACAAAAACTTGAGATTTAGGTAGTTCACTTGCAAATAAGTGACAACTTATATTTCAGAACTCTGCTGGATGATCTGCGTACAGAGGTCAGATTAGAGGGCCCCTGTTTGTTGTTGTTCTTGTTAGATGTTGTGCAGTTGGCTCGGACTCACAGGGACCTCATGTACAACAGAACAAAACACTGCCCAGTCCTATATCATGCTTACGATCCTACCTGTGCTTGAGCCTATCATTGCAGCCACTATGTCACTCCATCTTGTTGAGGATTTTCGCCTTTTTTGTTGACCCTCTACTTTATCAAGCATGATATCCTTTTCCAAGGAATGGTCCCTTCTGACAGCATGACCAAAGTAGGTGAAACAAAGTCAGGCCATTCTTGCTTCCAAGGAGCATTCCAGCTGTACTTCTTCTGGGACAGATTTGTTTGTTCTTTTGGCATTCTGTGGTATTTCAGTATTCTTTGCCAACACCGTAATTCAAAGGTGTCAGCTTTTCTTCAGTCTTCCTTACTCATTGCCCAGCTTTCACATACATGTGAGGTGATTGAAAATATCATGGCTTCTGTTGGGCGCATCATCGTCTTCAAAGTGATATCTTTGCCCCTTAACGCTTTAAAGAGGTCTCTTGCAGCAGATTTGCCCAGTGCAATACAATGTCTGATTTCTTGACTGCTACTTCCATGGGTGTTGATTGTGTATCCAAGTAGAATGAAATCCCTGACAACTTCAATCTTTTCGTTATTTATTCTGATGTTGCTTATTGGTCAAGTTGTGAGGATTTTTGTTTTCTTTATGTTGAGGTGTAATCCATACTGAAGACTGTAGTCTTTGATCTTTATCAGTAAGCGTTTCAAGTCTTCTTCACTTTCAGGAGCAAGGTTGTGTCACCTACGTATTGCAGGTTGTTAATGAGTCTTCCTCCAATCCTGATGCCATGTTCTGCTTCATTCGGTCTAGCTTCTCAGATTATTTGCTTGGCATACAGATTGAATAAGTATGCTTAAGACTGCAATCCTGATGCACACCCTTCCTGATTTTAAACCATGTAGTATGCCCTTGCCCTTGTTCTGTTTGAATGACAGCCTCTTGGTTTATGTACACGTTCCTCATGAGTACAATTAAGTATTCTGGAATTCCTATTCTTTGCAATGTTACCTATAATTTGTTATGATGCACCAGTCAAATGCCTTTGCATAGTCAATAAAACACAAGTAATCTTTTTGGTATTCTTTGCTTTCAGCCAAGATCCACCTAACATCAGCAATGATGATATCCCTCATTCCATGTCCTCTTCTGAATCTACCTTGAATTTTTGGCAGTTCCCTGTCAATATATTGCTGTAACCATTTTTGAATTATCTTTAGCAAAATTTTACTTGTGTGTGATACTAATATTGTTTGATAATTTCCATATTCTGATGGATCATCTGTCTTTGGAATGGACACAGATATGGATCTCTTCCAGTCAGTTGCCCAGGTAGCTGTCTTCCATATTTCTTGGCATAAATGAGTAAGCACTTCCAGCACTGCATCCATTTCTTGAAACAGCTCAATGAGCATTCCATCAATTTCTGTAGCCTTGTTTTTACCAGTTCCTTCAGTGCAGCTTGGACTTCTTCCTTCGATACCATTGGTTTCTGATTATATGCTGCCTCCTGAAATGGATGAATATCAACCAATTCTTTTTGGTACAGTGACTCTGTGTATTCCTTCCATCTTCTTTTGATGCTTCCTGCATTGTTCAGTACTTTGCCCATAGAATCATTCAGTATTGTAACTTGAGACTTGAATCGTTTCTTCAGTTCTTTCAGCTTAAGAAATGCCGAGCTTTTTCCTTTTTGGTTCTCTAACTCCAGGTTTTTGCACATTTCATTATAATACTTCACGTTGTCTTCTTGAGCTACCCTTTGAAATCTTCTGTTCAGCTCTTTCATCTTGTCATTTCTTCCATTGACTTTAGCTACTCTCCGTTCAAGAGAAAGTTTCAGAGTCTCTTCTGACATCCATTTCAACTGGGCATTAATACTTTTTTTCTCTTGCATAAATGAATGACAGATATTTGTATTTAGAAGAGTAAGTCAGAACAAGCAGCAGGTTAAGTTAACTGTGTTTTGACTGTGGATATAGATTTGGAGTCCAAAGCAACCTTCACTCTTTAACTTCTCTGGCTTTTTTTTTTTTTTAGCTTGAATGAACTTGGAAAAGAGGAGCGAAGGGGTGGAACAAAAGGGCATGGAAAGATTGTTGTTGTTGTTATGTGCCATTGAGTCAGACTGACTCATACTGCCTTAACTTTTTAAAAATTTTTATTGTGATTTGGGTGAAAATTTACAAAGCAAATTCATTTTCCATACAGTAGTTCACAGACACTTTGTCTCATGGCATTGACTACAATTTCCCACAATGCAACAGCTCTCCCCCAATCTCCTCCCCATAGTCACTTCTTCCCTGTGTCCTTCCCTCCATTCACTCCTAACCTCCGAGCTGTCTCCCTGTAGCACTGCCTTAACTTTTCCGCTATTAAAACTAGAAGCCTATTTCTCTCCACAGATGAGAAGTGAACTTACTTAATCAATTTTATAGAGTCTGTTCATAAACTATAGAAATTGGAGCTTAATAAATGACCTGATAATGTCATTGGAACCAAGGCAATATGATATTTATATGTATGATTGCTGGTAATTCTTTGTTTCTAAGTGATTGTTCATCTAGTTATTAAAGATTTCTGTCCTGCTGGTGTATTTGATAAATGAATAATGAATTCATAATTACTCATCTGTGTGTTGTAACAGTACTCATAATATATTTTCATGTCAAAATAAACATATTTTTACACCTTAATTTTTGATAACAGCATTACTACTTCATTTTGTGGGCATCTTATTTATTCAACCCCCTGTTGGATGTCTAGGTGCTCTTTAGATTTTTAACATTATGTATGACAACCATGCAGGTATGTCTTTTATGCACTTTCCTCAGGATGAATTTCTAGAAGCACAATTGTTGTATTAATGGTTTTCACTTTTTAATACTTCTTAAGTACTTTTTTTTTTTTGGTATGCCTTACCAAATTAATCTTTGGAAAGATTGTACCAGTTTATACTAGGATATTAGCATTACCTGAGAGTACTTACTTTCTATGCTTTTCCCAGCATTGGGTATTGTTTTATAATCTTTCACAGTTTGCAAGTTAGTGAATGATATGACATTGCTGTTATATTTCTTTAATTATTAAGGAAGTTAAACATTATTTCACATGTTTACTGACCATTTGTATTTCTTTTTTTGCCTGTTCAGATTGTTTGCCTATTTTTTCTGGGGGGTATTCATTGTGTTCTTATTAATTTATAATAGTTCCTCGTGTGTTAAGTATAATGAACTTTTTCTGACATCTAAATTGCAAATTTCCCCCAGTTTTTTTTTGTTATTTATGATTTTTTTTGCCAAGCAAGTATTCGTAATTGCTCCCTCCTCATCTCCTTTGAAGCGCCTTAGCAAGTATTTTCCTTCATTTTTTTAATGTACCTTTCATGCTTTTATCTATTTGAAATGCATTTTGATGCATGATACAAGATAAAAGTCTTTTTATCCCTTACATAGTTAACTAAATATTCCAACATGAGGTTTTTCTTTTCTTACTGAATTGAAATATAGTAATTATCATATGCAGAGTAACTAAGTAAATTGTGGATTATTTTTAGTCTTTCTATTCTATTAATTCTGTGTTTGGCCTAGTCTAAGTATCACCTTGCTTTAATTATTGCGATTTTATAAAGCATTGCTATTAGACATTCCACACATTTTTATCTTTAACCTAAGTAAAATAATCAATAATGAGGCATATGTGAACTTTTCCTAGACTTGAGTTTTGTCACTGGCTCCCATGTTGGAGAGCTGATCATCTGGGATATCCTGGATTGGACCATACAGGCCTATGAACGTAACTTCTGGGACCCATCTCTACAGTTGGACACCCAACAAGAAATAAAACTCTGTCAAAAACCAAACGATATTTCTATTCATCATTTTACATGTGATGAAGAGGTAAAAATCTATAAAATATCTATAAATTTTTTTTTAAGAAAACCTGCTTTCTGATACTTCAAATTTAATCCAGTGATGGATACAAAATGATATCATTCTCCATGGTTTTAAATTATGCTTTAAAATGGCCTGAGGTTTTTGGAAGATTGTACCACTTGCATTGACAAAACATTTTTATCTTAGCACTTATCTTTGAATAAAGATATAATTAAATGGCCAGAGATTTTAAAATGATATTGAAATTTTGGGTTGGACTAAATAATTCCATAGGACTTGAAGTTAATGTTTAAAATTATTTTAAGGAATACTATTGGGAAAAAATCCTTTTGTACATTCTAGTGCATTTTCTAGAAAGGTAAAACCAAAAACCAAACCAACTCACTGCCATTGAGTTGATTCCGACTCTTAGTGACCCCCGTTGGGTTTTGGAGGCAGTAAATCTTTATGGAAGTACATTGCCTCATCTTCCTTCCACGGAGCAGCTGGTGGGTTTGAACCGCCAACCTTCTGGTTAGTGGTCAAATGCCTTAGGCACTGCCCTACCAGAGCTCCTTAGAAATTAAAAATTTTAGGAATATTTCTCTTTTAGTCTCTGACTAAGATGATGTGTAAGAATTGCTAATTTTGGTCCTTTCTCTGGGCAGTGATGTTCTTAAAGCACTTTATGTATTTTTTTGTAGTAAGAGAGTACCAGCTCTGGTGGCATAGTACCTAAAGCATTTGACTATTTCTTCTTTTAGTCTCAGGGCCTCAGAAAATGTGTGATTTACAAGGAATGTTTATAAGTTGTAACCTTTGAGGAGAGGATTAGAGAAAGCTTTTATTGCACTGTATTTTCTACCTTCCTGCATTATTTAAATTTTCTAATTGTGTGTGCATGTTATATCTAGTACTGGTAAGTTTGAAATACCTGCAGGGTCACCTCTGGTGGACAGGTTTCAGTGGACCACCTAACTAAGACAAACTAGATAGAAAGGCCTGGTGATCTACTCCCAAAAATTAGCCAATGAAAACGCTGTGAATCACAGCAGAATATTGTGCTATGTATTTTCCTAGAAGATGAGCCCTCTAGTTTAGAATGCAGTAGACAGTAGTTATAACACTGAATTCAAACATATCAACAGTCATGAAGATGATGCTGGGCCATGCAACATTTTGTTCTTTTGTATGTGGGGCCACCATGAGTTGGAGCTGACTAGAGGTCAACTAATGACGACAATGCATACTATTATTTTTATTAAATATTTCAGTGGTAGTATTCTGGTTTGTGGGGGGTATGGTACATTTTTTTGTTTTATTTCCATCTCTCTCACTTAGAAGAAGAAAAGAATAGAATAAAAAATAATATAAAGAGTGCTAGTATAAGCATCGGAAGTGAAGAAAAACACACACACACACAAAGAGGGCATTTAGAAGCAATCAGCCCTAGGACACAATGGCCCTCGAGATCAGAAGAACTAGATGGTGCCTGGTTACCAATGCCAACCACTTAGGAAAGGATGAAATCTGGAGATCCTGGATAGAGTGGGAGGGAAAATGTGGAACAAAATCCAAAAACTCAATAATGACCAGAGTTACTGGTCAAATGAAATCTGGCAACACTCCCAATACTATGGCCCTGAAATACATTCTTTACCTGGAATAGAATACACCCCCAGGGGTGGGCTCTCAGCCCAGTAGTTAACATGATGTACATGCAGACCACTCAACTCAGGATGATGCACCCACATACTCTATGGTAATACATCCTTTGGAGCAATGGACCATGGGACACCAGAGGACCAACATTCAAATTGAGGAAGTATAGGACAAACAGTAGTGTATAAATATGAGGGGCATGGGGAGGGTTACAGGGTAAGGAGGGGAAGAGACTGGGTTAGGATTGGACATGGTAAATGGGGAATGAAACTAAATGTACGCATTATGTTGGATGTAAAACAAACTCTTAAAATAATAATAAAAAAAATAAAGAATGCTAGTATACCCACAGATTGTTTCTTTGTAAGTTTTACTTTGGAAAAAAAAAATCTATAATTAAAAAAATGGTCCCAGAAAAGATAGAGACTAGATTTCTTAAGAGTTTAGCCTAGTAATTACATATTTTAAAAATTTTATACCTATTTTCACTTTTATGAAAGTCAATCTTTAAAAAATTTTTCATTTTGTATGACTATTTTGATTGATGTTTGTTAACTGCTATAAATGCTTGATAAAGTACTATTCTGTGTCCCTAATTTTCTTTCTCTTGTTGGAGGGTCTTTCCTTCTTGTGGTGTAGTAAATTACCTGGTATGGCTTTTCTAGCCATAAGTCTTTGTAAACTCCATGGTGGAATTTGCCATGAGCAACTGAGCAGCTCCTGATTGTTAAAGTTATCCACCTGGGGTATTTCTGTTGCAAGTGGCAGGAAGCACTCTTCTGGGAAGTTCTCTCTCAGGTGTGTAGGACTCTCAAAAGGAGCCCTTGTAGAGACAAGAGTCTCTGACTGCTGGCTGAGAAGACCTGCTGAAATGCACTTCTGAGAGACATGCACTCTCTGAGAGAGAGAAGTGAGACGTGCTGCTGAGAGAGAGAACGTCGGCTGCTAAGTGAGACAGCTGGCTACAAGAGACTGAGTGCATTTCTGAACTTGAATGGTAGCCTGTTGCTTCCCTAATAAACCCCATAATGAGTGAGTTCTGTGTGGCCACTGCAGCGAGTTATTGAACCCAGCAGAGAGGTGGTGGGTGCTGCAAGAGGACTGGTTGGTGTCAGGGTTGCTGAAAGGGCTGGAGGGAGGCAGCATGTCTGGCCTCACAAGAATAGGCCTTAGGCTACTGATGGTTATTCTGTCTTCCTCTTGTGGGGTTAGAGGAGGTCAGAAGATGTGACCTCCTTGCCCCTTTGGCACTTCTACAGAGGATTTGATTACTGATGATGGGTGGTTGATGGGGTAATTTCTTTGAGTAAATTCTATCCTCAAAGTTTATAAATTCTCTAAAGGTAAAATCCACACATGGATTTCCTGGTCTGTAGCACTATTTTCTAGAGTTTCTTTGCATTGAATGCTTATACATAGGGCTCTAGGTTTTTGGTGAGCTCTTTTCATTAATATCTCTGGCTACTGGTCCTCAGTTTACATTGTTGGTTGCAGAATACCGATCCTGAGGGTCAAGTAGATCATTCCAGATTATGACTCTTCTAACACTTGGGGCATACTCTGGTCCAGTTTTGTAGTTCTGTAGCTTCTGTAGCCTTTGAAATCCTTTGAGAAGGTTTCAGAGGGCCCAGGGTCTCTGGCAAAAACAGGAGGACAATCTGTAGAGATATTTGAAAGGTCTGCCTCACTGAGTACCTACTGAGTATGAATGAATGATTCTAATACAAGTGCTAACAAAAGTGTGGCAACTTGAAAAATAATGTCAGAAACTAGGCAGTGTGCTTTAAGGAAAATGCAAGGTATAGATCATATGATTTTAATATTGACTTTATGTCTTATTTTGTGTGTGACTAGTTTTTTGTTGTTATTTTAACTTGCTCATCTAGAAAATGGCAATAAAGCTTGCCTGTCTTACCTTAACAAGATGTTTTGGGGTTAAAGTGAGATAATACTGGTGAAAGTGGTCTCAAAAGACTAAAGGTGTTCTTAGTAAAAAGGTATTTCTGATACTGTATTTGGAAGAATGTTATTGTGAAGCCAAATAATAGTGCTATCATAGCCTATGCTCTTTTGTATTCTTTGTTAGGTCTCTTGATTGCTTAAGATGTTGCTGTTAGTTGACTTTGAGTCGCCTCTGACTCAGAGTGACATAGTTTTTGTTGTTGTTGTTGTTGTTACGTGCCATCGAGTCAGCCCCAACTCATAGCGACCCCTCCGTGGGTTTCTGAGGCATTATCACTACAGAAGTAGGATTGCCCAACCTTCCTTCTGAGGAGTGGCTGGTGGGTTTGAACCACCAGCCTTCTGGTTAGCAGTCAAGTGCCTTGGGCACTATGTTATGTATAACAGAACTAAACGTTGCGCAGTCCTGTGCCGTCTACATGATCTTTGGTATGTTTGAGTTCATTGCTGTGGCTACTGTGTTAATAATCTATCTCATTGAGTGTTTTCCTTGTTTTTGTTGACCCTCTACCTTACCAAACATAATGTCCTTTTGCAATGCTTGGTATTTCCTTATGATGTGTCCAAAGTAAATGAGTCAGAGTCTTGCCGTCCTCTCTTCGAAAGAGCATTCAGATCATATTTCTTCTGAGACTGATTTGTTCAGTCTTCTGGCGGTCCACATTATATTTATTATTCTTTGCCAGCATTGCAGTGTGAATGAACAGTTCTTCTATTTTCCATTTTCACTTCCAACTTTCTCATGCATATGAGGTGATTAAAAAAGACCACTGCTTGGGTCACATGTGCCTTAGTCATTAAAATGACATCTTTGATTTTTTTTTTTTTTAAAAAAACACTTTAGAGAATTCTTCTGCTGTAGATTTTCCCAATGCAGTACTATCATTTGATTTCTTGACTGCTGCTTCAATGGATGTTGATTGTTGATCAAAGTAGAATGAAATTGTTGACAACTTTAATGTAGAGTTCAAGTAATTTTGCTCACATTTTTCAGGCAAAAGAAGCTAAGTAATTTTTCCAAGGATGTTTATTGTGTTATGTGATTGAAAACCCAAGTTTATATAGTTTATTCTAATTGTTGGCAGTAGTTATATTCTAGAAAGTCACTGTGAACACTGAATTAACAACTACTGAATGAACCATTGCTCCTAGGTTCTTGCAAGCCTCTGGTCACAGCATTTTCATCAGCCGATCAAGATAGAGCCTTGTTTTATGGTGTGTTGTTGACTCATCAACATTGAACTCATGCCTAAATGAGTTCTGTACTGTAACTCATGCCAACAGTACTGTAACTTATGCTTAAATGAGTTCATCTAATGTATGCTATTTTCTGCATAAGGCACATCACAGCCTTCTTGCACTTAGGAATATTATACTTAGGAACCATTTTAAACAGTAAAATCAGCAAAACAGCAGAAAAATGTGAAAAAAATAAAACCCATGGCACTAAATAGACTGCAAAAAGAACACTTGTTTACAGTAAGAGAGCTGAAGCAAGAAGACATCGTCTCTTTGTTTGGCATGTTCATTTGGGCTTTTTAAATTTTTTCCCACTCTTCGCATGTTCACGAATGACTATGAAAGCATTGCAAATACTAATTTTGAGGTTATAAATAAATTTTAACCAGTAGGGTACTTTGCAAATGCAGAATCCACAAGTTATTAGAATTGGTTATACTTCAGCAGTTATGCTGCAGAACAGTCTGGCTACTAGCTCCTTTCTCCACCTGTCATATTTGTGAGGAAGAAAGTGATGCTGAGGAGGTGTGATATACAGAGCTTTCTCTGTATTAGTGGCTGTGCCCTACCTTCTAAACATTCAGCTTTCCTTGGTGTTTTGACAATTTTGAACTTCAGAGGGCAGCACAGTAATTTAGGCTGAAGGTAAGAATAGGGAAAGTTACCAGGGCTTTCTGATATCACACTATGCCTGGAAATCTATTACACTAGGTAGTAGGATATACTAGTTTGACATCCATTTCTGAACTTTTGCCCCCTAGAATATATTTGCTGCAGTTGGAAGAGGTTTATATGTGTATAACCTTCAAATGAAACGTGTGATTGCCTGCCAGAAAACTGCACATGACTCAAATGTCCTGCACATTGCCAAGCTTCCAAACAGGTACAAGTTTCCACCTGTTCTGCATGCAATAGATGAAAGAAATTTGTGGCTCCGAGGGCCACCAACCTAATTCCTCATGTGGTAAAGTTACCTGGCATCATGGCTTGACCTGTTATGTTATTTTGGAAATGGAGAGTACCCAGGGTTCCCTGTAACAGACAAGTTTGATGCAATATATCACAAAATTTAAAAGAAGCAAAGTTCAAGTGAATTACATGGAATTTCCTGAAAGAAGAGATAATTAAAAAATTTGGTACTTATTTTAATGAGTAGAAGGCTTTTGGGCACTTAAAATGTACTCATTTTTATGTTTTCCATGAACCCACATTTTGCTTGTTTTAAGTTTATGGCCAGAATCAAATGGTGGTTTCTTTATTGCCTAAGGTTAGTGAATGAGGATTTTTTTTCTTGGTAAATTTGGCTGTCTTGGGATGAAATTAGGTGAAGGCAATACCATTTTTAATGCAGGATATTTTTAGAATGAAAGGCACACTGAGAAGAGATAATATTAAAAGGAAGGAAGGGGGCTGGGCAGGACATTGAAAATAATTCATAGCCTGTTTTCCTTAATGCATTTTAAAGAATGGAGATGATAAATTTAGAATATTTGAGTGTATGTAGCATAGTATAATGTGTGCCTTTCCTGAAGGGTGCTTTTACCTTTCCTGAAGAGTGTTTTTACTTCATGTTGTAAAGCCAAGGTAAATTGTGTTTTTTTTTTTTTTTCATATATATATATCAGTTCCTGCTAAGAGCTGAATAAAAGCAGTTAAGGCCCTCACTGATTTCTTTCACTGCTGCAAACTGAGCACTAGCCTTCCATGGTGCTCTGTCTTTTATACTCATCTTTTGTTCTGACAGGCAGTTAATCTCATGCTCAGAAGATGGCAGTGTACGCATTTGGGAGTTACGGGAAAAACAGCAGCTCACTGCTGAGCCTGTACCAACAGGTGAGTGTCTTCTCCTAGTCTCACTCTTTCTTTTTCTCATAAGAAAGGCAAGAGAAAATCAGTGGCCTGTAACCACAAGAGTAAGTCAGTTTAGAATGTGCTCCAAATAGAATTTCAAAGGAGACCTAAGATGTTTATAGGAGCCCTGGTGGCATAGTGCCTAAGGCATTTGACTGCTAACCAGAAGGCTGGCAGTTCAAACCCACCAGCCACTCCTCGGAAGGAAGATTGGGCAATCTACTTCCGTAGTGATAATGCCTCGGAAACCCGAGGAAGGATTGCTATGAGTCGAATCCTACTCGACGGCAGTGAGTTTGGTTTGGTTTCTTTGGTAAGATATATATGGTGAAGCATTTCAGAATATGGTCATGGGGACCTAGGATTTGTATCTTTACAACTTTAATTTATATTAATATAAATTGATTTAATATATAACTGCCTATTTATTTCCATTTAAGTCAACTGAGATTTTATTACTTTGAGAAAAAAACTGCTATTTTCTGATAATCTAAATGACCAGCTGGCCTAATAGTGGCATGTAATTAATTTATATCATCTGTAATTCTGATTGATACACTAACAGAATTTGTACTTTCAGATGTCAATCTAAAGAGTTGGTTAAATCTTGAAGCATTATCATTATCATTGAACTCAAATGGCTTTATGGAAAAATACACTTTTCTTTGAGTTTATGTCATAATCTCATGGCATTTTTACTTCCATGTTTTTGGTTTGAAAACAAAACCCTGGATGTTTAACAACCTTTGCATAAGAAATCAGATGCTGATACAATTTCTTCTGACTTACGTGCAGTCCTGTTGTTGTTGTTTGCCATCGAGTCAGACCCAACTCATAGCAACCCCTCCTTGAGTTTCCGAGGCAGTATCACTACGGAAGTAGATTGCCCAAACTTTTGTGAAGTCCTAGGGTATTGCTTTTGGATACATACACATAGCTTCTCCTCTTTACCCTTTATTACTATGGTCTATACTACATTATTTAGTGCCTGATTATGTAGTCCTTAACTGGTGATTGATTGAATTAATGCTTTTTTTAAAATGCCTAAGTCTGAACTATGCTTTTTTTATTCTCCCTAAATTAGATGCTGCCGTTCAAGCATTTACTTCTCTCCTCTTTGATTTGCAGCATCTATCTTTATCATGTTAATACACCTTCACCAGAGAGTGAGTAGGGGCTAAGAAAGGTGTAATGAAATGTTGTTGTTGTTGTTGTTGTTTGCTGTCGAGTTGGCCCCGACTCGTAGCGACCCCTCCTTGGGTTTCCGAGGCAGTATCACTACGGAAGTAGGATTGCCCAACCTTAAAAGAGGAAAAACAAAAAAACTTCAGCATAGTACTAGGGGTACCATCATTCCCTTAGTCCTGGACTAAAA
>NW_006921694.1:1334721-1341501 GCF_000298275.1 Orycteropus afer afer | reverse complement strand
CTTCATAGCGCTCTGCCTTTCTTGGATACCTATAGGTTTTTGCTGAATCTGAACATGGAAAGATTAGATTACGGTATGCATGTAGTTTTTTTCCTTAAGAGAGAGAGGTTTTGAGGAAGCAAGGAATGCATTGCTTCTAAAATTGAGCTTAGTCATTATTATTTATGAGACCAAGATAGCTGTCAATAAGGGTAATGTGAATAATGTTGAATATATGTGAGTAGCAGTAGTAAACAAAAGGTGAATAGAGGATTGTGGCTATATGTGTAGAGTTAAAGCCTTAATAAAATCTTATTCCAAGGGTCTTTAGTTTTTGTTTGGTTTCAGCAACTTTCTGAACAGAGCTCTGTTTTTAGCTCCCTTTGAAGGATAACAGTCTGTTAGCTTTATTAAAACCTGTGTCCTGATTATCATTGTGCATATTTGAAAATATTAATTGAAAATTGTAAGATGTATAAAATTCTAACTTTTATAGAAAACCAAATAACATTAATATTTACCACAGATACTGTTGTCTATAATGAATAAAATTGATCCAAATAAAGAGGTGATTGGAACTGCTAACAGTATAATCAGGGCCCTCATTAATGAATTTCTTTTTTTTTTTTTTTTAATTGTGAAGTGGTTGAAGATTTACAGAGCAAATTCACTTTCCATACAGCAGTTCACATACACTTTGTCTCATGTCATTGACCACAGTTAACCACAATACAACAGCTCTCCTCCCACTTCCTCCTCATAGTTACCTCTTCCCAGTGTCCATCCCTCCATACCCTCCTGCCCCCTGAGCTGTCTCCCTGTGCGTAAGCAGCCCTTCTTTCTCCCATGATTTTTCTCTCCAAGGAGTATATCTACTTGAGGTAAATGTTCAACTTATATGCCTGTCTTTTGTTTGGCTGGAAACCACTGGTGTGGGTTCAATTCCAGACCTGAAGGGCAGCGAGGGGCCATAGTCTCAGTGGTTCCACCAGGCTCTATTGGACCAGCAAACCTGGTTCCCTCGCTTTTTTTTTCCCCTCCAAATGATTTTGAGTTTTGTTCCACATTGTTCTCTCTATCAAGATCTCCTACATAGATCCCCTTCCAAGTGGATGACAGTGGTAGCCGGGCACCATCTAGTTCTTCTGGTCTCATAGTTGTATAGGCTGCAGATCGGATGGTGTACCAGTCGCTAGGACTAATTATTTCCATGAATTTTGGTTTTCTTCATTCTTCTCTGTTCTGGACGAGGAGAGACCCATCGTTGTATCCAGATGGCAGCTTTCATTAATGAATTTCTTAAATTGTTCTTCCTGGTTTCATAGCTGTGAGTAAGTTTCATAGCTTTTCATTTGAGAGTGCGTTCATACTTAAGATCAGCAGCAGCAGCACACCTGTTATTAAGCATTTCCTATGTCTCAGGCACTATATTAGACACTGGAGTTTACAAAGACTATAAAATATAATTCCTCCCATCATGGATCTTACACTTTATCAAGAAAGGGAGGATATAGACATAATAAACTGTTCATTAAGGGGGCTTATGATGAATGGCAGACAGTGAATACTGAGGAATTAGAAGAAACATTTTTTATTGGGAGTTGGGAATTTGAGCTGAACCTTCAAGTTTCAGTAGGATTAATATAGCCTTGTGACCATAAGCTCCTTCAGGTTGTCTTATTTATCGTTGCTTTTCTCCAGCAGTTAACCCAGTTTAATTTTTGTTTTTACTTGGGTAACTGTAAAGTAATTTGGGGGTGGTAAGCTTGGAATGTAGTAGACAAGAGGATCTATTTGGTAGCAAGGAACAGATTGTTGTGGCTGCAGTGCTAGACTCCTGTTGACAGACACGAATAGGAGATAAGCCTAAGAAAGAAGTTTAGGGTCAAGATTATGAATGTTCTTAAATGCTAGGCTGAGGAATTTGGGAAGACCCACTGAAGGTTTTTAAATAGTGGGGTAAACCTGAAAAATGGCACATTCGTGCTAGTATGGAACAGTGTCAGGTTCTTAGTGTATTAAAATGTTAACACTTAGGCATTTTTAAAGTATATGTGGCTTCATTGAGAAAATCTAGACTGTCTCTTAGGTGTTCTGTCTCCCAAATTTCCTCATTTGTTTTATATTTTCAGACCCAAGCCCTCTCTACTTGGGTATTACATTTTATCTCCCTTTTTCCTGGGGAAGTTTCTTTTCCTAATTCCCCCTTAACTTCTGCATCATCAGCTGAGATCCTCTTTCATGGCCTTACCCCTCTGGTCTTTAGAAATCCATAGATCATTTCTAAAAAAACTCTCATCCTGTTCTTTAATATTGCTCTATTTCTCTCCTATATTTCATTCTTTGTTTCAAGGACCTCATCCTTTTAACGACTTCATTTATCTTCTCTCTCATATCAATTCTCCACCCCATAGTATATTCATTCCACCTTCTCACCAGTGCTCCATATTCCTATTCTTAGCTTCCAGCGTATTTCCTTGCCAGACTTGCCCTTCGTTTTGCTTAATGTTTTATCTGCTTAAAGCTTTCTTTAACAATTTCAGTCATCATGGATTCATTTTACCTCCCTTTTTTAATGTCTGTGGCGTGTCAGTCTCTCCTGTATTATTTAGTGACTGATTATACAGTCTTTCATTAGTGACCTTATTCTTTCAATTACGATTTGGTTTCCATAACTGAATTTGAACCTTCCTAAGGGTAGGGACCATAAGCATATAGAAGAAAACGTAGTAAATGCTTATACATTGGTTATATCTACTTTTAAATAAAGAGCTGAAGCCATTGTTTATCTTGGGGGATTTACAAATTTGCAATTCAAGCATTCTACTGTTAGTCATTTGTGCATAAATAGTGAGACAAGTACAAATGGTTAAGTAAAGCAGGACCTCTACCTGGCAAAATCTTAAAAAACAATGCTTAAAAGAATTAGATTATGGTAAAATTCAGAAATTGCCATTTTTCATGGTTCTGTTGTTGAGAAGTATTAACAAAGTTCCGATTACTAAAACACTAGCTATTACTGTAATTATATGTGACTTTTACCAACACTTAAAAATAAAATTTCTTACTGAAAATGAAATAGAGTTTGACTTTCAGATCCAAATAAGTCTCCAAAGTCTAATAAACACATGTGTTAATCTAGCCTCTTCTGTTCTCCTTTAAGTTCCTGTAATCAGTACTTCCAATTTTCTTTACAGATGTTTCTGTACTTTGAAGATCATGGACTAGTGACATGCTCTGCTGATCACCTCATTATTTTGTGGAAAAATGGAGAGCGAGAATCTGGATTACGCAGTTTAAAATTATTTCAGAAATTAGAGGAGAATGGTGATTTGTATCTTGCTGTGTAATTTTAAAGAATTAGGACTAGTACATGTGCATGAACCTTGAACATCAAATACAGAGTGATACACAATTTAAGATCTCTCTGAAAACCATCAATGTATCAATCCCTTAATTTTTATTTTATTTTATTTTATTTAAATCACTGTAAAATTCTGTTTGTTTGAATTTGTTTTTCTGGGCCTGAAACTAGCAGTACGTTGCTTGTTAGGTATCAGTACATCCACCAAGCAGTATACCACAAATTTTCTATTTCTCACACAGCAGTATCCTGAAATCACTGTGGAAATAGGTCAGATTTCAGCAGTGAATTATAGGCAGTGAAGTTTTTAGAGCACTGCACAAATATCTGTTGATACAGAATTAAATTATACCTTCATGTCTTTGTAGATAATTTTTTTTTTATATTTTTTAAAAAATTAATCTTAAAAACTAGAAATTGCCTGGGCTTTTATTTAATGAGAACAGTGCTCGGAACCTGTCATTGTCTTTATATACTATAATTTTGTTGTCTCTAGTTAAATTCAAAGCAAAGATAGCATTTTGAGGGCTAAGGTGTGTCTCACCTAAGCCATGGTATTTTCGATCACCTCATATATATGAGAAAGTTGGACAGCCAGTGAGGAAGCCTCAAGGAGAATTGGTGCATTTGAATTATGGTGTTGGTGAAGAGTATTGAATATACCATGGACTATCCACCAGCCACTCCTCGGAAGGAAGGTTGGGCAATCCTACTTCTGTAGTGATACTGCCTTGGAAACCCAAGGAGGGGTCGCTATGAGTCGGGGCCGACTTGACCAGGCACATAACAACAACAACAACCAGAAGAATGAATAAATCTGTCTTGGAAGGAGTACAGCCAGAATGCTACTTGGAAGCAAGGATGATGAGGCTTTATTTCACGTTACTTCAGACATGTTGTCAGGAAGGACTGGTCCCTGGAGAAGGACATCATGCTTAGTAAAGTAGAGGGTCAGCAAAGAAGAGGAAGACCATCAATGACATGGATTGGCATAGTAGCTATAATTATGGGCTCAAACATAGCACTGGTTATGAGGATGGCACAGGACTGGGAAGTGTTTCATTCTATTGTACATAGGGTTGCTATTAGTTGGAATTGACTTGATGGCACCTAACAAAATAAGTTAAAGATGTCATCACCAGAAATTAGATTTTAAGAAGTATATGTAGTTTCATTTAGCCTTTTGAGATTTGGAAATACTTGAATTTGTTCTCCAAAATGAATGTTTTAACTGCACCTCTTCATTATTTTAAAAGTTTATTTAAGGAATCTGCTTTCAGGGAAATAACTGCACATAATAATTTCAAAGGATACTTTGGAGAAAATTGAAGCAGCCATGGAAGATCAGGTGGGATATAGCATCTTCTGAGTTTAAACTTTGAGAGCTTTTGAAAACTGACCCTTCTTGGTAGGAAATGGAGAATGGAAGGATGAGTGTTGTGTTCTGAGTTTTTTTAATTTGAACCTAGGCCCACATGAAAAAACAACAAACCCAACTCATTGCCATTGAGTTGGATCCAACTCATAATGACCCCTCCTTGGTTTCCAAGGTGGTATCTCTATGGAAGTAGATTGCCCAGTCTTCCTTCCAAGGAGTGGCTGGTGGGTTAGAACTGCCAGCCTTCTGGTTAGCAGTCAAATGCCTTAGACACTACGCCACCAGAGCTCCCTATGAGAAGGTGGAAATAGAGGTAAAGTTGTAGGATTCATTAGAAGTTTTTTTTAATCGTTTGGTTCTTTTTGAAGTCTGTTTGATTAAAAATCATTGTTATAAGTTATCTTTTCTCCTAGGTATTTCCGTGGTCTTTAGTAATTATGTGCTCTATAGAGATGATACGAATTTCTCAAAGATGAACTAAATAATCTGTTTGATTCTTTTCTTTTGGTTCCAGTTTTTATTTTGTTATTTTCATTATTTCTTTTACTTCTAGATAACCAAAATCCCTGTGAAGTCAAATCAATACCTTATGAAATAAAAAAAAACAAACTCCTTACTGTTGAGTCGATTCCAACTCATAGTAACCCTGTAGGACAGAGTCTGCCCCAGAGGATTTCCAAGGTTGCCCCATCTTTATGCTGTGGAATGGCTGGTGGGTTCAAACTATCTACCTTTTTGTTAGTAGCTAGGCATGAACCACTGAGCCACCAGGGTTCCTTAGTAATCTTCCGAAACCAAACTCATTGCCCTTGAGTTGGAACCGACTCGTAGCAACCCCTCCTTGGGTTTCTGAGGTGGTATCATTATGGAAGTAGATTGCCCAACTTTCATTCTGAGGAGTGGCTGGTGGGTTTGAACCACCAGCCTTCTGGTTAGCAGTGAAATGGCTTAGGCACTACTCCACCAGAGCTTCCATTAGTAATCTTAGGAGGGTGTATGTTTTTCTTTCCTAGTTGTGAGTGTCTAGAACAGCTATTGACTATACTAAACTCTCACTGCTGTCAAGTTGGATCTGACTCATAGCAACCCCTCCTTGTGTTTTTGAGGTGGTATCACTACAGAAGTAGATAGCCTCATCTTCCTTCTGAGGAGCAGTTGGTGCAGCTGATCCTCATATGTTAGAGGTGTAAACTAGATCGGTAAAGGGACAGTGTTCCCAAAGGCAGGAGATGCCTGATTCATCTTATCATTTTGACCATTAGGCTTCATTTATTTAATTCCTTTCAATGACCACTGAGGTTTAACCATTCTCATTACCCCTGCTATCTTACAACAGAGCATTCTTACCACTTCTAGTATTAAAGAATGAAAATTAAAATCCATTCTATGTATTGAAAGGGAGCTCTGGTGACCTAGTGCCTAAGGCATTTGACTGCTAACCAGGAGGCTAGTGGTTCAAACCCACCAGCCACTTCTTGGAAGGAAGACTGGACAATCTACTTCTGTAGAGATACCACTTTGGAAGCCCAAGGAGGGGTTGCAATGCGTCAGAATCAACTCAATGGCAGTGGATTTTTTTTTTTTTTTCCCTTTGGTTTTGATGTATTGAAAAGTGAGGGGTTTAAATTGTAGAATTATTCTTAAATTAAAAGTGCTAAGGGAAGAACCTTACTATACAGTAATTGCAGTGTGACAAGTGTCAGAAGACTGATCTTTCTTGATGAATTCAGTGCATTACATGATTTGTTTCTTATTAACACCTTCCCCAAAGAATCTTTATAAATGTTTTTTTGTTTTTTTAGTTTTTTGCTACTAATTTTACCTTTGATAGATACTTACATAACTACCTACAATCAAAGACTGGAAGAGCTGAAGTCTAGGTTATACTAATACCATGTTATAATTGAGGAAGCTGAGGCCCGGTAGGGTAAGGCCTTGCAATTGGTTAGCTCTGTGGTATTATTTTGGACCCAGCTGGTGGTGTACTGAATAAGGCACTTGACTGCTTGGAAGGTCAGTGGTTCAAACCAACCAGGCGCTCCGTGGAAGGAAGATGGGG
>NW_006921694.1:1330489-1332371 GCF_000298275.1 Orycteropus afer afer | reverse complement strand
AAATTATGGATAACATTGAGAAGAATGGGAATTCCTGAACACTTGATTGTACTCATGAGGAACCTGTACCTTGACCAGGAGGCTGTCATTTGAACGGAACAAGAGGACACTGCATGGTTTAATTTCAGGAAGGAGTGTTTCAGGGTTGTATTCTTTCCCCATACTTACTCAATCTGTATGCTGAGCAAATAATCCAAGAAGCTGTACTATATGAAGAAAAACGTGGCATCAGAATTGGAGGAAGAATCATTAATAACCTGAGATACGCTGATGTTACAACTTTGCTTGCTGAAAGTGAGGATGACTTGAAGCACTTATTGATGATGATTGAAGAACACAGTCTGCAGTATGGATTACATCTCAGTATAAAGAAAACAAAAATCCTCACAACTGGACCAATAAGTAGCATCACGATAAATGGAGAAAAGATTGATGTTGTCAAAGAATTCATGTTGCTTGGGTCTACAATCAACACCAATGGAAGCAGAAGTCAGGACAATAGACGATGTGTAGCACTGGGCAGGTCGGCTGCGAAGGAACTCTTTCAATCCTGAGGAGCAAGGATGTCTCCTTGAGTACTGAGGTCTGCCTGACACAGGCCATGATATTTCCAATCACCTCGTATGCATGTGAGAGCTGGACAATGAATAAGAAAGACTGAAGAAGAGTTGATGCATTTGAGTTGTGGTGCTAGCGAAGAGTGCTGAGGGTACCATGGACTGCCAAAAGAACTAACAGATCTGTCCTGGAGAAAGTGCAGCTGAGATGCTCCTTGGAAGTGAGACTGGCCAGACTTTGTCTCACCTACTTTGGTCATGTTGTCAGAGGGGACCATTCCCTGGAGAAGGATGTCATGCTTGGTAAGGTGGAGGGTCGACGAAAGAGGGGAAGGCCTTCCACGAGATGGATTGACACGGTGGCTGCGACAGTGTGCTCAAGTATAGCAAGGATCATGGAGCTGGTGCGGGATCAGGTGGTGTTTCATTCTGCTGTGCATGGGGTCGCTATGAGTCAGAAACGACTCAATGGCACTTAACAACAACAACAGTATTTCCATTATTATCACTGAGCAGCTTTAAAAACGAGTCAAAGGGGACTGAAATGAGAAATAAAGGCTTATATGGCAAATAACAACACAAATGACTATAGCTTGAGGAAAACAAATAATGTTTACAGTCTTTTTTTAAAATAGTTTTATGGAAAGCTGTTTTTGGATACCACAAGTTATCCTTTTTACAGAACAAAAAACTATGAATGGGAAAATTAGCACTGCCTCTTCAGGAAACAATTTTTACTGTGGCATATTTAAGGAATCACACAGAGGCAGCTTTTTCTAATCTTTCATCCTGAAATTAGAACATGGCTAATATCTCCAAACCAGGAAGACATGCGTTCTGGTCTGAGTGCATTAGATTGTTGATCACATTGATTAAGGAGCTCAGAGTCACTTTCAGATTTTTACTTACCCTATATAGGTGGACTTCTTCCTATTACTAGCTGGCTTTTTCTTTGGAGATTCTTTATTAGGTTATGTGTTTGTAAAGGTTTTTTTTTCCCTTGAATTATGTAAGTTATATTCAGTGCATTATATAAGTGTTGTAAAATAACAACCCATACTCTGGTTAACATAAATATGAGAAATTTATTGAAAGAGACAACTCAAACCAGGGAAAGACTGAATTCCATGTGGTGAAATCCAGCAATCCAAAATCACAAAGCTGCAAGGTCATTTTGTAAGGAGAGAACAAAGAACTTGAAGTACATTACTTCATTGGTGGTTACAAATTTAAATCATTGCAAGACTTCACTTGACCAATAGTTAAAAATTATGTCAGCACAAGACCCAACTTCTCTAGCGGGAGCTTGTAAGGCAGGATTTCCC
>NW_006921694.1:1327994-1330159 GCF_000298275.1 Orycteropus afer afer | reverse complement strand
TTTAGTAATTATTTTCAGCAAAATTTTACTAGTGTGTGATAGTAATGATACTATTTGATGATTTCCACATTCTCTTGGATCACCTTTCTATGGAATGGGCACAAATATGGATCTCTTCTAGTTGGTTGGCTTGTGTGGCAGTTAAAGTTGTGTGTCAGCTTGGCTGGGCCAGGTTTTGAGTGGCTGGGCAGCTAGATGTAGTTATTCCCCATGATGAAGTTATAATCACCTCCATGGTGGAATCTGCTCTTAGCAGCTAAATAGTTGCCTTTGGAGTATGGTCTGCTTCCAGTATATAAGGAGAAGCTATGGGAAAGTCTCTAGCTTTTGGCACATTTGGGTCCTGCCTTTGGCCAAGTCTTCATCCAATGGCCTGCTATGCTTCCTGCTGATCTTGGGATTGTTCCTGGACTTGAACCAGTGGTCAGCCATGTGCCTGTTGATCTTGGGATTGTGCCATTCTACTTGCCTACCTGGGTTCCTCAGCCTCAGCAGCCAGCAGCTGTCTGAGTTACAAGAAGCCTACAGCTCCAGTGGGCCTGGAATAAGAGACAGAGCTGAAGCCCAAGGTTCAGGGGTCTTCCCCATCCTCTAGAGCTGGCATTGTAAAGTTGGCCTTCTAGCCTCAAACTGTGAGAGAATAAATTCCTGTTTGTTAAAGCCATCCACTTGTGGTATTTATGTTATAGCAACACTAGAGAGAGCTGAGTAGCTGCCTTCCAAATTTCTTAGTGTACATGAATGCTTTGAGCATTGTATCTGTTGAAACATCTCAACTAGTATTTATCAATTCCTGTAGCTTTGTTTTTTGCCAGTGTCTTCAGTGCCACTTGAACTTCTTCCTTCAATACCGTAGGTTCTTGATCATATGTACTTCTTGAAATGGTTGAATGTCAAGCAGTTCTTTTTGGTTCAGTGACTCTTGTGTATTCTTTCCATCTTCTTTTGGTGCTTCCTGTGTCATTCAAAAGGAGCTCTGGTGGCATAGTGAATAAGGCACTTGACTGCTAACCAGTAGGTTAGCAGTATTTTGCCCATAGAATTCTGCAGTATTGTAATTCAAGGCTTGAATTTTTTTCTTAAGTTCTTTCAGCTTAAGAAATGCTAACGGTGGTCTTCCCTTTTGGTTTTCTAACTCCAGTTCTTTGCACATTTTATTTCAACACTTTGTCTTCTCAAGCCACCCTTTCTAATCTTCGGTTCAGCTCTTGCTGTGAGCAACTGAGTAGCTCCTGATTGCTAAAGTTATCCACCTGGGGTATTTCTGTTGAGCCAGCACAAAGCAATCTTTTGGGAAGTTTGCTCTCTCTCAGGTGTTTAGGATTCTGATGTTGGAATTGGTTAGTGGTCACGCTTCTAGGCTCAAAAGGAGCCCTTCTAGAGGCAGAAGTCTCTCTGACTGCTAGCTGAGAAAGATGTGCTGCTGAGAGAAATGTGCTCCTGAGAGACATACACTGCTAAGAAAGAGACACCGAGAGACACACACTGCTGGGGGAGAGACTCTTGGCTGAGAGACGGCAGTCTGAGAGAGACTGAGATTTGTTCCTGAACTTGAATTATAGCCTGATGCTTCCCTAATAAACCCCATAATCTGTAGTTCTGTGTGGCCACTGCAGCAAATTATCAAACCCAGCAGAGAGGTGGTGGGTATTGCAGGAGGAACGGTTGGTGTCAGGGTTGATGAAAGGGCTGGAGGGAGGCAGCATGTCTGTCCTCACAGGAATAGACCTTGGGCTTTTGATGGTGATTCTGTCTTCCTCTTTTGGGGATAGAGGAGGTCAGAAGATGTGGTCTCCTTGCCCCTTTGGCAGCTCTTTTACCAGATCATTTCATTAATTGGCGTTAGCTACTCTGTCTTCGGTAAAAACTTTAAGAGTTTCTGCTGACATCCATTTTCTTTTTTTAATGGCCTTTTATTTTCTTCATGCATAATGCTTTTTTTCCATTGTGATTTGGGTGAAAATTTACAGAGCAAATTGGTTTTCCATTCAACAATCCATACACATTCTGTTTTGTGACACTTACTGCAAACCCCACACTAACAGCATTCTTATCATTTCTTCTTTGCACCCACCTCTTCCTTTGTTCTTCCTTCCCATCTCTTGCCTCCTTCTTAGCTCTATCCCTGAGCAAATGCTGTCCTCTTGATCTCGTATTCTTGATTG
>NW_006921694.1:1297228-1298260 GCF_000298275.1 Orycteropus afer afer | reverse complement strand
GACTGCCAAAAGAATAAACAAGTCTATCTGTGAAGAAGTATATTCAGAATGTTCCTTAGAAGTGAGGATGGTGAGACTTCATCTCATGGATTTTGGACATGTTATCAGGAGGACCAGTCAAGGACAACATGGTTGGCAAAGCAGAAGATCAGCAAAAAAGAAGACAACTCTCATGGAGATGGTTTGACACAGTGGCTGCAACAATGGGCTCGAGCATGGCAACAATTGTGAGGATGATGTAGGACCAGGCAGTGTTTTGTTGTGTTGTACATAGGATCACAATTAGTTGGAACTGACTTGATGGCCTCTAACAACAGCAATCTATTTAGATGAAGGAATAGAAACTACATGGGAGTTTTGGTAACAAGTAAATCTCTATGTCATTATATGTCAGTTTTCTACCATAAGAAACTAATGCAGCCTCTGGCCAATTGACTTAACTTAATATTTGCTTTCATGAGTGCCCTAAGGTAAGAAGGATAGAGGATAACAGCATAATAGGAGATTCTTTTAGGGACTGAGACATGATGGCTCAGTAGTTTCACATAGACTGCTGTAAAAAGTTGAGTTTTCAGTTTGGAAGAGTAAAATTATGATAAGGTCAACACACATGCCTTTTTTCCATCTTCCTAGCTTCACTTTCCACCACTCCTCTGCCAGTTTATCATACGTTGGTGGCTTGTGTGTTGCTCTGAGGCTGGAGGCTATGCCACCAGTGTTTCAAATACCGGCAAGGTCACCCATGGTGGACAGGTTTGAGCAGAGCTTCCACTTCCAGTCTCAGACAGACTTGGAAGAAGGAAGGGACAGTGAAACAGTGTGTGATATATTACTGGAAAACATTATGAATAGCCCTGAAACACTGTCCGATATACTGCCAGAAGATAAGCCCCTCAGTTTGGAAGGCACTCAAAATACAGCTGAGGAAGAGCTACCTCCTCAGGTGGCATAGTGCCTAACACATTTGATTGCTAACCAGAAGGCTGGTGGTTCAAACCCACCAGCCACTTCTTGGAAGGAAGGTTGGGTAAT
>NW_006921694.1:1282299-1296265 GCF_000298275.1 Orycteropus afer afer | reverse complement strand
TGTGGGATGACATCAAGAACATCATCCATGAAGAAAGCAAAAGGTCATTAAAAAGACAGGAAAGTAAGAAAAGACCAAAATGGATGTCAGAAGAGTCCCTGAAACTTGCCCCTGAACAGAGACTAGCTAAAGCAAATGGAAGAAATGACAAGATAAAAGAGCTGAACAGGTTTCAAAGAGCCGCTTGAGGACACAAAGTCAGTTACTATAATTAAATGTGCAAAGACCTGGGTTAAAAAACCAAAAGGGAAGACCACACTTGGCATTCCTCAAGCTGAAAGAAGTGAAGAAAAAAAATTCAAGCAATACTGAGAGATTGTATGGGCAAAATACTGAATGATGCAGGAAATATCAAAAGAAGATGGAAGGAATACACAGAGTCAGTGTATCAAAAAGAATTGGTCAATGTTTATCCATTTCAGGAGGTGGCATATGATCAAGAACCAATGGTACTGAAGGAAGAAGTCAAAGCTGCACTGATAGAATTGGTGAAAAACAAGCCTCCAGGAATTGATGGAATACCCATTGAGATATTTCAACAAATGGATGCCAGGCTGGTGGCACTCACGCATCTATGCCAAGAAATTTGGAAGACAGCTACCTGGCCACCTGACTGGAAAAGATCCATATTTGTACCCATTCCAAAGAAAGGTGATCCCACAGAATGTGGAAATAGTGCCTAAGGCAATTGACTGTTAACCTAAAGGCTTGCAGTTCAAACCCACCAGCTACTCCTTGGAAGAAAGATTGGACTGATAATCTCCTTCCAAAGTGACCTTGGAAACCCAAGGAAGGGTCGCTATGAGTTGGATCTGACCTGATGGCAGTAAGTTTGGTTTTTGATTTGGTATTAATATCACATGCAAGTAAAATTCTGCTGAAGGTAGTTAAAAACCAGTTGTAGCAGTATAATGGTTGCAGCAGTATATTGACAGAGAACTTCCAGAAATGTAAGTTGGATTCAGAAGAGGACATGGAACTAGGGATATCATAGCTGATGTCAGATGGGTCTTGGCTGAAAGCAAAGAATACCAGAAAGATGTTTACTTGTGTTTTATTGACTATGCAAAAGCATTCGATTGTGTGGATCGCAACAAATTATGGATAACATTGAGAAGAATGGGAATCCCAGAACACTTAATTACACTCATGAGGAACCTGTACATAGACCAGGAGGCTGTCGTTAGAACAGAACAAGGGGATACTGCATAGTTTAAAATCACGAAGGGATTGTGTCAGGGTGGTATCATCATACTTACTTAATCTGTATGCTGAGCAAATAATCTGAGAAGCCAGATTATATGAAGAAGAGTGTGGCATCAGTACTGGAGGAAGACTCATTAAGAGATGACACAACTATGCTTGCTGAAAATGAAGATGATTTGAAACACGCACTGATGGAAGATTAAAAACTGCAGTCTGCAGTATGGATTACGCCTCAGCATAAAACAAAAATCCTCACAACTGGACCAATAATCAGCATCACGATAAATTGAGAAAAAATTGAACTTGTCAAAAGATTTCATGTTACTTGATTCTCCATTCAAGACCAGTGGAAGGTACAGCCAAGAAATCAGATAACGTATTACACTGGGAAACCTGCTGCTAAAAGACCTCTTTCAAGTGCTGAAGAGCAAAGATGTCTCTTTGAAGACTAAGGTACACCTAACCCAAGCCATGGTATTTTCACTCACCTCGTATGTGTGTGAAAGCTGGACAATGAATAAGGAAGACTGAAGAAGAGCCGATGCTTATGCGAAATGGTGTTGGCAAAGAATACTGAAAATACCACAGACTGCCAGGAGAATTAATACCTCTCCTTGGAAGTGAGAATGGCCAGGCTTCCTCTCACCTACTTTGGTCATTTTGTCAGAAGGACTCATTCCCTGGAGAAGGATATCATGCTTGGTAAAGTGAAGGGTCAGAGAAAAAGGGGAAGGCCCTCAATGAGATGGGCTGACACAGTGGCTGCACCAATGGATTCAGGTATAGCAAGGATTGTGAGGCTGGCACGGGACTGGGCAGTGTTTTGTTCCATTGTACATAGAGTCACCATTGGAGCCAAGTTGGTGGCACCTAACAACAACAGCAAGCTTTACTCTCAACACTGCTATGATATTATTTACAACACCAGAATTAATATTCTGTAGTGTGCCTTGTCATTTTTATTTAAAAATACTCACTACGTCAGTCTCTGTTTTCACCAAACACAATGAAAACTTCAGAAGCATTGGGACATCCTTTCCATTTACTGTCTCTCAAGCTGAGTAGGTTCTGATTGAACTGGTGTTATTTGTTCTGTACCCAGAGGCTAAACGGTCCAGACCCTGAGAGCAAGTGAATTTCAAAATCTTAAAAGTAAAGAATAAATTATAGGGTCATCTGGCCCAAGTAGTATTTTATAACTAACTACCTTTTTCTTGTTAAGCAGCAGAAATAATATGGTTTCTGTCTGAATGAGTGTTGCATTTTCCAAAATTATTGGCTCTTCTCAACACATGGTGTTTTAGTAAACAATTCCATATGAGGGAATTATAATAATTATACTCCTCTGAAAGACTATTTCTAATAAATTGGCTATATGGAGGAATGCACTGTTTAGTTAGCAACTCAGAATTTTGTAGATTACATGAAGAGCAGAGCTGTGCTGAAGCTGTATTACCTGGCTGTCTGAAAGCATTTAACTTCCACATGTTAATATAAAAGTTTGAAGTTAATGTGAAATCAATTTGACACAACACTGAGTAAGCTGTAATGTTTCATAAAGAAAATGTCAGTCACCAGATAAATGTTACTTACCAAAGGAACTGAGAGCAAAATGGTCAGAAGAAGATTATCCTTGCCTCAAGCAAGTTTTTGAAGCCTAGGCATTACGAGGCCTGGTGGCACTGTGGTTAAAGCACTTACTGCTAACCAAAAGATTGGTGGCTGGAACCCACCAGTTGTTCCGTGGGAGAAAGCTGTGTCAGTCAGCTTCCAAAAAGATTTAAAGCTTGAGAAATTCCATAGGGTTGCTGTGTGTCAGAATCAACTCAAGGGCAGTGGGTTTGTTTTTTTTTTTTTGCTTTTAGGCATTATTTAGCTTCTTAAAATGGGAACCTGATTTTAATGTGTTCTGAAAACAAAGTATATAACTCATGAAATAAAAGACACTAAACCAAAATTTTGAAATTATGAAAAATTTAGGCCAAAGAGATAAAATAAAAACAGCTGTTGGGAATGAAAAATGGCTGTAGGAATTTAGTTACAAGTACTTCACAAAAACATCTTCATCACATTTACATAATGCAGCATTACAATACAAAGCTGGCAGCTGTAGTGACCAAGCAAGTTTTCTTATCTAACAAAAATAATTTAAGATACATTTCTTTGCATGGAATTGTCATATGTTTCCATTTTTGGTACAAAACATACATAGAAAAAAACATTGGCACATTATGTGGTGACAAATCATTTTTTTTTTCTTCCCAGGTACCAGTTCCAAGTGTTCTGCATTCCAATTTTCATTTGAAAAAGAAAAAAAAAAAACAACTTTTGACTCAATTACTTTACTGCCTTTTTATACCTCTGAAAAATGCAGCATGGAGTACTTGAATTTGAAACAAACTAAGATATTTTGTTCACTGAATTTCTAGAATGTATAATACACAGAGAGGGGCTGACTGGTAAAAGAAAGGAAAATCTCAAGGCTAACTTCATGTTGCTCACAGAAAGTTGTGAAAAAAGCTGTATAAAAATAAGCACTTGTGCTTTCAAAGCTTTTAGCATACAATAGCTTAAAATAGTATTTACTGCCTCCCTATATGCCTGTTTTCTGATATATTTACATATCTTGCAATTTTTTTTTACATCATTTAAGCAAAACAGCATCATCTCAAATATAGATAGGTTAAAAACATCTGAACCATGAAACTTCCCCTCTCCCCTCCCCAAATATATACGTATAGATGGTACATGGCACAACATACTCCATGGACTTAACCCAGAAAATTTAGATTGTTTTAATAAAAATTTTAAACAGCAAATGTATATAAATTTTTTCTTTTTTTAAAAAAGCTTGTCCAAGGGCATTCGGAATAATGGCTTTTATATAATACTTACTACAGTGCCTTGTGTGTACCTCTAAGCCAGAAATAAGGGAAGCTCATGGATTCCCTCCAAAACAAAATGTCATTCCATCCCCCATCATGGCTGGCTTCTGCTCAGATGAATTGGTTTTACAAGAAAAGAGAGCTGCACTGGCTACTGATGCCAGTCTAGAGAGCACTCACCTGGCCGAGGCTGTGTTCTGACTTGAATGTCACCCCAGTGACCAGAGAACCATCTAGCCATGGAGGCTATGATGATAACTAGTTTACTAATAATTTGGCCTTATTTTGTTCATTTTGTGTAGTTATTTTTTTCTTAAGATACATTTGTTCAGATGGACTTCTTATGAATCCTTCAGACTGAAGCTCTTGAGGAAAAAGTTAAACATAATGGTGACTCTCATGGTAAGAAGTGAGCTGAACACTAGCTATCTTACTTGGTCATCATCCAGGGGGATGGGCTCATATGCATCGAATCTCTTTTTGTGTCCTACCAATTATGACGAATCGGCTTCAGAGTTTGACAAGGGCACACAGGATGACAGCAGAGTAAAGGAGTGTACCAAATATTGGCTCTGCTAAGTGGGGACTCAAAAAACATTCTTCTCCATGGAACATGACGCTCTAAAAATGAGATTGGGGGACTTGAATGATTCAAGATCAAATATTAAGTGTTAGCTCCTTAACCTATGTCTGTCATTTTTCATTATAAAGCCTCTTGCTTTCACTACTGTGATTCACAGTGCCTTTTGTAGATCAAGAGGTCTTGTTCTCTGGTTTGGCTTAGTTATCAGATGGAAGCCTTAGACTTTTGCACTTTAGGTCATCCAGTGTCTTCCAGTGTTTGTAGTTATTGGCCAAATGTTGCATCAGGGCTGGCAGATGTGCAAAAGCTGCAGGGATGTAAAAGAATCAAAAGAAGCCTATTAAGTTATTAGACCATAGGAGCATTCATCAATAAGGCTGGGGCTCTCAGGGACAAGTTTGGGATCAGCATTAAAGGAGAGGTCTTCTGGGTTAAACCTAAAGCTGCAGGTGAACCCATCAGTATGAAAAAGATGTCATTAAATACCACAGGCAGTCCCCAGATTATGAAGGAGTTAGTAAGTCTGTCATCAAGTTGCATTTATACATAAATTGGAATACTTAGGTACAATTCTTATCTAACATCAGTTAGTCAAATGTTTGCCATAGTATGTAATAATTATATATGTATAAAGGCACTACCTTTATAAAAATGAAAAACATTAAAGAAACACTTATAGATACACTAAAATATCTTTAACATCATAATACAGCAATAATAATGTTTTGATATGTGTTGCAAAATAGCCTCCGTTTCTTATTATGAACCATTGTTTGTACCCTGAACATTTTATATAATAGGCTTTACAGGGGTTAGTTCCTAACTACAGGTTGTATGTAAGCCAGATATTTATTATCCAGGGACTGCCTCTAGTTTCTGAAATGCAAACAGATCTTTTCAATTAAAACTTGAAAAATCAAGTTTATTAGTGACATTATCACAAGAACCTGTGACTTGAGTAGACTCAATACATTCAGCTGTCTTTCTAGAGGTTCCCCCTCTAATGACAGAATAAAACTGCTGTAAGCTTTGGAGTTATATACTTTGAAGAGACCAAGGCTTATTTAGGAGCTCTGGTAGCATAGTGCCTAAGGCATTTGACTGCTAACCAGAAGGCTGGTGGTTCAAACCCACCAGCCACTCCTCAGAAGGACGGTTGGGCAATCCACTTCCATAGTGATACCACCTCAGAAGCCCAAGGAGGGGTCGCTGTGAGTCAAGTCCGACTTGACAGCACATAACAACAACAACAAGGCTTGTTTAACCAGTTAGCAAACATCGAATGAGTCTTTCATTCACAAAGCACTGTGCTAGGGTATGCAAAATAATGCGCACGAACCCTGCCCTGGCTACAAACAGTTGATTTAACTTATTTTTATAACATTTATCTATAGGTCCATCTTATGTCATTAAAAGTTACCATAACAAAGTATAATAAAATATTCTTTGTGGGTAACAAAACATGAACTATCTTACCGTCCCAAGCATCAAACATGTCTGTTATGAAGTAATCAATGAAAGAAATCTGGGACTTGGGGATGCTACAGGTGTTCCGGTCAAACACTGGCATCACCACAGGTAGCCCCTGTCTCTTCTCTTCATCCGTCTGTAAGAAATAACATCACATAAGGCTCTAGGGCATTTGAGATGCTTTCACATTAACATCTTGTTCCTTAGAACAATCCTGGGATGGTGGGTCATTATCCAACTTTATATATGAAGAAATGGGCTGAGAAAGGTTCTGAGACTTTAAGTAAATCAGCACCTGCTGAGCTTCAGAGTGACTAAATTCAGGTCTTCTGACTTTTTAAGTCTCTTTGTAGGCTACTTTGGGAGCTCTGGTAGAGTAGTGCCTAAGGCATTTGACTGCTAACCAGAAGGCTGGAGTTCAAACCCACCACCCACTCCTCAGAAGGAAAGTTGAGCAATCTACTTCTGTAGCGATATGCCTCAGAAACCCAAGGAGGGATCGCTATGTGTCAGATATGATTCGACAGCACTTAACAATAAACAGCAACATAGACTACTTTACAGCCCCCATGAAGCTGTGATCTCAGCTCATTCTCATTTGGTAACTCAGGAGGGTGGAAGTGGGGACCAGCCAGAGAGAGGCCTCACTGGGGTCTCATAGACTGTTTTAGCAGTGTTTACACTCATGTAAGCAATAGACTAAGCATTTACTCTGGGCAAAAACCAGATTATAGCAGGTTAAGGAATCAATGATAAGTGAAGGAGGAGAGGTGGAATAGACTAGACACTTAGCTTGGTGAAAAGAGAAGGTGAGAAAAGCCATGTGCCCATTTTATAGTGTTGGTTCCTTTCCTTTAATGGGAGAAATCTAACAAGTTTCTAGATAAACTGAGGGGGAGGCATATTCAAAGAATCATTTGTAGTCCTGCTTCCATATCATATCATTAGTTTGTTTTTCCCCACTAGAATTTAGGTTACATTGGAGCAAGAAGTATGTCTTTAGTTGTGCTCAGAAAAGAATTAAGTGATTTTCTGTTCAGAGAAGAATATGGCCTACCTCCCTAAATCTAATGTTAAGTAAAATTTTCAGGGAATTCTGTTTAATTCGAATCCATCTTGTAGTATATGTTCATTTCTCTTGTTCTATCATCAAGATGTGCAGTTGGTAACCATCTTTTACTAATTTATGCTATCTGTACCACTTCTACTCCTCTTAGCATAGATCCATCAACATACAGTTAATATCTAACTCCCATTTCCACCTTCACACTAATAAGGACTGGCACTATACAGAACTTTAAGTAGCTCCTTTCCAATGACCATTACACTTCAACAGCCCACTCCCATGGCCACACTTTGGGGCCTAGTCAATTATTATTATTCCACATCTAAAAGCACAGATTCCAGTGTCCTGGACTCTTGAACAGACTGTCCTGTTTTTCCACCTTGCTTATGTTGTTGTTATATGCCGTCGAGTCGGCCCCGACTCATAGCGACCCCTCCTTGCGTTTCCGAGGCAGTATCACTACAGAAGTAGATTGCCCAACCTTCCTTCTGAGGAGTGACTGGTGGGTATGAACCACCAGCCTTCTGGTTAGCAGTCAAATGCCTTAGGCACTACGCTACCAGAGCTCCTACCTTGCTTATATTTGTATTATATTTGTTCTCTGTCCTCACTGATCATTTCAGTCTTTAAACCAAAAAAAAAAAAAAAACCATTGCCGCTGAGCCAATTCCAACTCATAGCAACCCTATAGGACAGAGTAGAACCGCTCCATAGCGTTTCCAACGCTGAAATCTTTACAGACACAGACTATCACTTCTTTCTCCTGCAGAGTACCAAGTGGGTTCAAACTGCTAACCTTTCACTTAGCAGCCAAGCACTTAACCAACTGCATCAACAGGGCCCCTTTTCAGTCCCTAGAGACCTTCATTTTCTTCTACTTTATCAGTCCTCTCCTAGCTCTTTCTTAAATTCATAAGCCTTACTATCTGGCCAGAACCCTCAACTCTTTTGCTTCCCTTGAGACATTCTTAAACCTCCAAGTGCATGTACACTTTCTCTATTCAGAGTGGACAGTGACCCAGGAAGCTGAGAGCTTCTGGAGGAAACCATGTACCATGTAAACTGGTTCCACTAATAATCATTTTCTAGTTTCCACTGGGCTCAGCACTACTTTTCAATCATTACACTGCCTTTTGTTACCTCCTTATTCTCAGTCCCTCCAAACTTTACACCTCTACTCTCCAGCCTCTGATTCATCCCTACTCCACTTACTCTCAGTAGAGATTCTTGATTCTTTCAGATAAAATTGGGGCCCAACAAGTGTGAATTCCTTTAACTTCTTGTTAAACTTCAGTGAGTTTGCCTCTTGTTCAAGACCAGTCTTTTCACCTGCTCCTCATTCTTCCTGTTGTCTCTAAGCTTTAACTCCAGTGTTACTGTTTTCACTTGTCAGCCCCTCCATCCCCTCGACCTATAAACCAACTCTTTATCTCTTATCATGAGAAAAAATGAAAGAGAAAGGAGGTGAGAGAAACAATCTTGACCCTCTCTAGCTGTCACCTTCTCTTCCTTTCACTAACACTTTGAAAATAGGCTCTATCTGCTTTGCCTTTCTCCATCCCATTTTCCCTTCATCCATTGCTGTATGATGGATGATCCTGTATTATTCCTAATGGAACTTCCACTAAATTTATATATAATCTTCCAATTTCCAAATCCAATGATCATTGTTTATTTTTCATCATATTACTCCAACTTGCAGCATGAGATTATTTATACTCCCTTCCCTTTTTTGAAACTCTGTTTCTTGACTTCCATTCAGCACATTATTCTAATCTCCTTTTTCCATATTCTAAATATGCTGCAGTTCCCCAGCATTTGGCTTTTAAATCTCTTATAACTGTCTTCTGTTTTTTTCCATGGATCATCACTTTTACTCCCATATTTATACTAAAAAAAAAAAAAGGTAAGTCCTATCACTCTATCTGAAACACGTTTCTTTCCAGATCCAGTTCTGGCACAGTGCCTATAAGAGCATCTCTACATGAATGTGTCATTGACATTGCAATTTAAGTAAGCCAGCAATTAAGGAGCTCTGGTGGCACAAGTGCCTAAGGCATTTGACTGCTAACCAGAAAGTTGGTGGTTCAAACCTGCCAGCCACTCCTCAGAAGGAAGGTGCAGTCTACTTCTGTAAAGATTGATTATTGTCTTGGAAACCCAATGGGGGTCACTATGAGTCAGAATTGACTCGATGGCAGTGGGTTTGGTTTGGATTTTGGGAAACCAACAATTGGGAATCATCCTTGACTCTAATATCTCCTTCATCAAGACCTGTTTTATACTCTAATTTCCAGAATCTGCCCTTTTCCCACTGCCTTTACAAATAAAGGCCTTTACTTTAGTCCAGGCTTTATTATTCCACACATTCTTGTAAATCTTTAATCTCTAATCTCTTCCCTTCCAATGCATTCCTTATGGGGCTGTCAGATTAAGTTATCTAAAGCACAGGAGTGTCCATGTTAGTCTCCTGCTTAAAAGTTTCAATGGAAAGAACAAAGCTCTTTTTATATCTTCCAATCCTTCTATGGCTACCTTGTGCCTATAATTATAGCTCTGTTTTACTATAATACAGCATGTTGTTATGTGCTGTCGAGTCAGACCTGACTCATAGTGACCCCTCCTTGGATTTCCAAGGTGGTATCACTACAGAGTAGATTGCCCAACCTTCCTTCCAAGGATGGTGGGTTTGAACCGCTAGCCTTCTGGTTAGGAGTCAAGTGCCTTAGGCATGATGCCACCAGAGCTCCTATAATACAGCATAGTGCATGGAATTCCTGGGTAGTACAAATGATTAACATGCTTGGCTACTGAGTGTAATGCTGGAGGTTTGAATTCATCTATAAGGACTTCAGATCTACTTCAGAAAAATCAGCCATTGAAAGCAGACACACGAAGTCTCCATGAGTCACAACTGACTCTGATAACTGGTATTATTGTATATAAGTAGCTCCAGGACGTGCCCGCAGGAATGCTTCTTTAGCAGCTCTGGTGTGAGGCACAATAATCTGCATTTTAATAAAAACCTCAGAAGCATGTAGTCCAAGAAAGACAGTGGGTCACGTGTATCTTTGTGCGAACCCTAGAGCCAGCAGCTCTCTGGTTCTCATTGTGAACCGGGGCTCCTTTGCCTCCTGGCTGACTCCTCATGCAAACCCTACCATCTTTTTACACATGTTTCTACAGTAAGAAATTCCAGTACTGTTTGGAAAACCAAGTTCATAAATCAGTACTCAGTGATTTAAAAGCATTTTCTAAAAGTTCCTTTCAAAAATAGGGTTGGATCTAGTGCTAATTTATAAATTAGAGGAACCATTGGATGAAATTGTATTTTAAAAACTAAAATTGATGAGAAAATTTTTTTAAAAATCTAGTTCTTACATTTCAGAAACACATTGCTGCAAGTCAGATGCCTGTACTTTAATGCTAAAGTTAAAAAAAATTAAAAAGTGATGTTTGATAAATTGGATTCATCCCCGACTGTCTCCAGATGTCTGAAGGTGACACAGAACAGGTGTTATACCACACCAAACTCTAGTGTTATCAATAATATTAACTTGTTATTTTGGAAGGCAAAGGGTACATAAATATATAAGCATGTATATATAAATGTATGTATGTGTGTATACATGTATAAATCATTATGTGTGATTTTTTTTTCCTTAGACTCAATTTTCAGTGAGGTATGAAAATTGAGAACAAGCTCATCCAAATTCTATAGAATGGTGGTAGATCATCTGAATATATTAGATAAGAAATAAGGAAACTGGATCTATGGCATTTGATCCATCACTCATCTCTTAGCCTATGAATGCAATTGAGGATTTGAGTTTGTAAAACAGTTGCTAGAACATACTAAAGAAACTTACAGGAGTTATAAAAGGTCACCTTGGTCTCTAAATGGCACAAATGGTTCACACTTGACTGCTAACCTAAAGGTTGGTAGTTCAAACCCACCTAGCTGTACCATGGGAGAAAAGCCTGCTTCCATAAAGAGTGCAGCCAAGAAAAGCCTATGGGGCAGTTCTACTCTGTAGCACATGGGGTTTCCATGACTTGGAATCCACTTGATGGCAGCTGACAACAAAGAAGTCACCTGGAAAGGATACAATACACATCAGGGAACAGTGAAGTGTCAGGTCTCCAGCTGGAGGGGAGGTCTCTAAAGAGCCACAAACACACTCCATAAGAAAAAGCACCAGAATCTGAATCTCTTTACCAACTCTACATTAAAATCACACCAGTGAAGAAAAACCTAGTCCTTTTCTTCTCATTCCTCCTCTGGGGGCAACCCAGGTGGAGCCAGAGGCAGCAGCTTAAGTGAATAAGAGCAAGCTGACTTTGCCTCTCTTCCTCACTGCACATTTCTGAGCCTGCATCAGGCTTGTAGTGTAGGGAAGGGGAGAACCTCTGAATTGGATGTGAGAAGAAAAGTTGTGATTTAGATCAGACTTTTTTTATATCTCAAAATGATAATGTTTTATACCCTAACACAGTAGTTCTCACAGTCTAGTCTTCATACCTGGGGTTCCTGAGAACCTTTCAGAGGCGCTACAAGATCAAAACTATTTTCAGAATAATATTAAGCCACTATTTGCTTTTTTTATTACCATTACTACATTGACATTTACACTGAGGATGCAGAAGTAATGGTAGGTAAAATTGCTGATGCTTTATTTAGATACTTAATACAATGAAACTACCAGTATTCAGTATTCATTGTATTACTCACTGCCACATGCTCACAGAAAACTAAATAATTTCACTTAAAAATGTCCTGAAGCAGTAAGAATTACTAATTTTGTTAGTTCTTGACTTTGAGTACGTGTCTTTTTCCCACTCTGGGTGATGAAATGGAAGTATACACAAAGAATTTCTGCTGCATACCTGAGCTTGATGGTTGTGTCAAAGAAAAAGCATTTATGTGATTGAGTTGTGAGCTGATGTAGCCACTCTCCTCCCCCCCTCCTGCTCCATGGAACACCACTTTTACTTGAAAGAATGACTGACAGAGTCAAACTCTGATTGTTCAGATTTTGTTCATATAGTTTCTTAAAAATGAATGAAGTGAGCTTGTCATTTCAAGGAAAACACTGAAGTGTTTTGCCAACGATGATAAAATATTCAAATGAAAATTAGGACTTTGAAAAACATGTGGGCCACTATGAGCTTGACAGCTTCTCACTTGAAGGTTTTTCTGATGACAGCTGTAGTGATACTAAAAGATTGTGATTTTTAAATTTTGTATAATGAAATATAAGGAACTCTGATACTATAGTCAGTAAGATAGTTGGCTGCTAACCAGAAAGTCAAAGGTTCAAACCCACCAGCTACTCTGTGGGAGGAAGTTGAGGCAGTCTACTTCCATTAAGATTTATAGCCTTGGCAACTCAATGGGGATCACTATGAGTCATAATTGACTTGATGGCAGTGGGGTTATAATGAAATATGTCAACATTTGCATCATCTGCACATGTTAATGAATGAATATTTTCCAAAAGACCATGCCTGACTTCACAAAATGCATGAGTGAAATGCAAGACTTATCAGTGGATTTGAATGTTTCAGAATGGGAAAAGTTCATTGCTATAAGCGCTCTGTAGCATAGTGGCTAAGGCACTTAACTGCTAACCAGAAGGCTGGCAGTTCAAACCCACCAGCCACTCCTCGGAAGAAAGGTTGGGCAATCTACTTCTGTAGTGATACTGTCTCGGAAACCCAAGAAGGGGTCGTTATGAGTTGGGTCTGACTTGATGGCACGTAACAACAACAACATAAGCGCTCTGGTAGTGTAATGCCTAAGGCATTTGACTGCTAACCAGAAGGCTGACAGTTCAAACCCATCAGCCACTCCTCAGAAGGAAGGTTGGGCAATCTACTTCCATAGTGATACTGCCTTGGAAACCCAAGGAGGAGTCGCTATGAGTTAGAATCAACTCGATGGCAGTGAGTTTGGTTATCTTTTTTGGTATGATTTTTACATTCCACAATTTGCAGCTTATTTTTAAGAAATTACCACTTAACAAGTTTTGGTATAGTATCAAGGAAGAACATGCACAATTATCTGTAACACAAAAAGGCTATTAAAATACTACTTCCTTTTCTAGTTACATATCTACATGAAGCTGGATTTTCTCCATACATTTCAACCAAAATAGTATGTCACAATAGATTGAATGAAGAAGCACATAAGACAATTCAGATGTTTTGTACTAAGCTGGACATTAAGTATAAAATATAAAATTATATTAAATAAAAAGGAGCTCTGGTAGCACAATGATTAAGGATTCAACTGCTAACTGAAAGGTTGGTGCTTTGAACTCACCTGTGGGAGAAAGATGAGGCAGCCTGTTTCCATAGGATTTACAGTCTTGGAAACCTTATGGGCAGACCTGCATTAACCTAGGGTCACTATCAGTCAGATTCGACTCTATGGCAGTGGGTTGGGTTTGGCAGACATTAAATAGATTTACAAAATGTAAACCAAGGCCATTCTCTTTTTTTAAATATATAGTTATTTTTCTTCACATTTTTAATGCTAATGTTAGAGATTATTATAAAGTATATTATCAATGATTTAAAATATCAATTTTAATTTTGAATACAGTAAATATTGGTAGATAAAACCCACATAAACAAAAACTTTGAGGATCTCCAACAAGTGTTAAAAATATAAAAGACACTTACCTAAACTAACACAGACTGATGTGGAAAAGTTGAACAGGCCCATCACAAAAGAAGAAATTGAACAGGTCA
>NW_006921694.1:1265643-1267817 GCF_000298275.1 Orycteropus afer afer | reverse complement strand
AAAAAAAAAAAGGGAACCAGGAAAAGGGAAGAGAGAAAAAGCTGAAAACTAGAACCTGGGAAGGGAAGAAGAAAGAATAATAAAACTGACAATTATAATAATAATAATTTTAAAAATAAAAACTGAAACTCACTGCTGTGGAGTCCAAGCCAACTCACAGTGACCCCTCCTTGGGTTTCCCAGGTGGTATCACTATAGAAGTAGATTGCCCAACCTTCCTTCTGAGGAGTGGTTGGTGTGTTTGAAACACCAGGCTTCTGGTTAGCAGTTTCTTAGGCACTACGCCACCAGACAGACAAAAACAAACCAAAAAAATCTGGGTGGGGTAGGGCACCCAGGCTCTGTCAGAGCACACAAACTGGGATGGAATTCTTGCCAGCCAGAAGGTAGGTGGGAGTGAGGGATGGCTACTCCTCCATTCACCATGAGGTTGTGGGGTGTAAGAGTAACCAGGGGAATATCACACCTTTCCAGTACTCAGTGTCCAGAATGTCCTTGTGGTTCTCAGCAAGTGGAGGCTATTCTTAAGTCCCTGGAATCTGGGAGAATGCTATCACTTTAAATATCCAAAATGGTCGAACTGCTTGTAAACATTCAAAATGGCTGTGCCCTCCACACAGCCAAAAGTCCACAGCTCAGCTCATCTCCCTCTTTGCTACTTTCTTTTTTATTCACCAACCACCAGTGCAGTCCTCTGTGTAGCCCCTGGCTAGCAGATCTGATCTTTAGGCTAATTCTTAGGTTCTAACAGCACTTGGCAATATCCAAGCTGTCCATGCCGTCAGGATCACTGACTGTCTGCAACTCTGTATGTCTCCCTTTTCACCATTCTCATGTAGGCTCTTCTACCAGTTGTAGTCTAATCCACTTCTGTATTGTTCCCTTCAAAGCTCTGGGCTCCAGGATTATCTTCTGTATCTGTGTTTATTGGTTCCTCATTTCTTTGTTGAAAAGGGTCCATGTAGTTTGTTTGCCTAATCTGCCATCTTACTGGAACTCCACATTCCAGCCATAGAGACCCTCCAACATTCAGTACTCATAGCTAATGCATGCCAGCACCTAACTTGGTTTTTCTATCTGTCCCACACACATTTGTCCTTAGAAATAGGGAAATTTTCAAATGGTATCTTGCTATCTACTGTTTTCTGGCCTTCTCTCCTATAATTCCTCTTTACATTGCCATAGTCAAACTGAACTACCTATTCCTGCTCCCTTTATATAAAAATTCTAATTTTTCATTGTACTAAGTTTGCTGTATTCTTTCAGAAAATCCTTTCCTAGTTCTGCATTTCCAAATCCTTCAAAAACCAGCTGTACCATCACTTCCACAAAGCCCCCCTTTTATATAGAGGAAATCTTTCTCAACTCCTGTAACACTTAAGGTGTACCTCTTTAAAAACTACTTGTCACATTTCTCTAATGTGTGGACCTATTTATGTCTACACCTTTTCTCTACTGGACTGTGAACTACCTAAAGGTAGGGATGTGTCTTACTCATGTCTGTGTTCCCCATGATGCACCATGGAGACACTCAAATAATGACCTAGTGAGTGAATGGATGATATTCCAGTTTTGTGAGAGTTCAGCCTCCAACAATTTGAGGATGAAAAGACAAAGTTTCAGTCTACCCCCCTGATCTGGGAGAGGCTTTTGGTTAGTGGCAACATCACCAACCACATCAGTCAGTCCCTTGAGGGAACCAGGAATCTCCTCTACAGAGGAGTGAGCTGTTTCTTTCCAGGGAGGAGTGGTTTAGTAATTGATAGGAAGTTACTCAGCTGGAGAGTAACTTAAAAAAAAAAAAAAAATGAGGCCCCATTCCCCTAGAGAGGCAGCTCACCTGTGCAAAATACTCCTCAGAGATCCTCCCGGCCCATTCGATACACAAGTCCAACGGGCGGCACGGGTTGGCCACATCAGCACACTTAATCATCATGCGCTTGATCAGTATTTGGTTTTCAGGAAAGTTCTTCCCAATAGGGTTGCAGTCACAGTCACTTCCCTCAATCTGAAAAAAAGATTGTCAGATCAGGGTTGGTTCAAGATGATGGTGAAGCCTACTCAGGCTACTGACCAGACAAATGGTGATCACTCAGGCACACTAGGTATGACTGGGACTCCGAGTAAAGGAGGGGGTTTCTTTCCTTAATTCCATGCATAATACATTGATAAAC
>NW_006921694.1:1254819-1265543 GCF_000298275.1 Orycteropus afer afer | reverse complement strand
CAGCAATAACAACAACAACAAACCCTTCCAGTAAAACAAAGAGAATTTAAAAGGTGAATGTCACCATCTATACACCCCTCACTTCCATCCTCTTCCCCAGAGGTAATTGCTACAATTGGTTTTTGAGCAGTTCTATATGTATTCTTAAAGAAAGAAGGATTTTCTCTCAGTTTTATCAGGAAATGTGTAAAAGCAGGACTTTCCATTTCTTTAATGCATTCAAGATGGGAGAACAGCACACACATGTGACCCTTCTATTTTTTTTTCATTTATTTCCACTTCTTATGCCTTCCTGCTCTCTCTTGTCTAAGACCTTATGCCCCACTTCTAAATGACTCATGTATTTGTTCCCTCGTGCATTTTCCTGGCTATTCTTTGGATTGGGTGATGGGGAGTGTGAGTCCTGTAAGTTAAGGGCACTAGGAGCAGACGTGGACCTTGGTGGGAGCAAGTGCATTCAGCCATGTTTAAAAGGACTAGTAAAATATCGGTATATAGCTAGTGATAGATATCAGTGGTCCTGAGCCATGTGGCCAGATCTGTGAGTAGGCATAAATAAATTCAGTAACAGGCCAGTTATACAAAACCCAGAAGACTGTTTGTTATTCTTCATTTTCAAAGACACCATCACATTGATTATGTGAAAATGTGAAGTTAATTAGCACTCCAGAGCTCTGTCAAACTGAAAAACTGCAAGACATTTAAGAGTTTTTATTTATTTTGTTTTGAGACTGGACCTATTTCTTAGGTTTTCAATGGGCAGAATATATTCTGAGGTTGCGGTTTGGATTGCTTACTATTAGGAAGATACTGCCCACTGTAGATACTGTGGTAAATAATAGATCACAACACAAAATTGTGGGCTTACTTGGTCATCCTATGATGACCTTTCCAATTCTAAATGCTATGCTTTTCTTTAATTCTTTAACTCCCTAGGTCCTTGTTCCCATAAGTTCTCTGTGGAATAAGAGGGTGCTAGCATTGTTTTGTGGAATCCCTAGGAGATGAGAGTGAACACAGGTGAGGTGGGCACTGTTCCTCCACCTAGTGTGCTCATGTGGTGGGTTTTACTTAGATAGTCTCCTTGTTGATTTGTCAAGTTGCTTTTAAGATAATTCATCATCCATTCACTTATCTGTTCGACAGGAATGATCTTCATGATTTCAGAAGGCAGATGATCTCATTTTAAACAATAGAGATGTGAACTTTCTGTCCCATATTCCTAAAACCCAAAGTATTAGGATCCTTAAGGCAGATTCAAGGTACATAAGTTTAACCCTTTCATGACTGAATTATTTTCTGCTTTGAATTTTTTGTTGATACTGTGTTTTCAGTACTAATGGAAGGCATGCTGAAATCAGGGGAAAACATTATTTGAAGTAATATGGATTTTGACACAATTATATGGGGCACATATGGCCCAAGTGGACTCTGGTGATAAGATTGGTGGGGGTGAGGCCTGTTTCTTCAGATTAATGAAGTTATACAAGTCCCCACTAGGCAGCAGCATATACTACACCTGGGACAAGAGCTTCCCAAGAATCCTGAGAGGCTGAAAATGTTGGTGGGTGGTATATGTCCTACAAGGCACAAAAGGGTTAAAAAAAGTTAAGACTTAGAATACCCTGGATACCATTCATGAAGATGGATCAAGACCATGCAGCACTTCATTCTGCTATGCATAAGGACACTATGAGCCAGGGCCAACTTCATGGCAACTACAAAAACTAATAAAAACAACAGAATTCCCTGAACAATGATAATATAGAAATCTGTGGAGTAAAACACAAATCTGGTGATTTGGTGGTTTTAAGTTCACAAACCTTACCCAATAGATGGAGAGAATTTTTTTCCCCTGACAAATATGAATCACTATAAATATTTAACACAACAATTACAGAAAACAACTTATGGTTTTGTTTTAAACTATTTTAATGTGAATCAGCAGGAACATAGTTCTTTAAAACAATCTTCAACTTTAAAGTCTTTCAAGAGCTCAAAGAACAGAAAATTTTAAAAGGGCTTTTGGTCCTCCAAATCCACCATTTCTGTCCTACTCTTTGTTTGTGTGTGGCTCCTTCCATCATTCTTTGGGCCTAACTCCTTTTGTCACTATTGCCTTTATCCCAGGTCTTTTCTTCCCAGCAGCTCAGAGTTGCTGTAGATACTGTAAATCTATTCTTGTTCCAAAGGAAAACAAGTGAGCAGTATCTCAGCCCTGCCAACCTTCTTTACCAACTTCAAGCAAATAGCCATATTGTATTTAAGAGAGGGATGGAGAATTATTTGGGGCCAGAGTAGACTCTAGTGGAAATATACCTGATGTGCATTATTATGTAGGAAGTGCTTACCTCAGCAGCCATTGGTTTGTTGATACTATTCACAAATTTGTTCACATGTTCAAAGTGTTTTGTCATCTCTGTTGCCAAAACCATGTCAATAATAGCCTGACGCAGTGTTCGATAATGATTCCTAAAAATAACCAGAAGACAAAGGGCTTGTTCACGTCACAGCCAGCATTGCAACCTGTCACATGGTAGGTACTGATTTGACAAGGTGATTTCTTTCTCCCTTCCCTTAGCAACAAGCAAGTTCAAAGAAATGAGACATTCCTTCCCTATGAGGCTGGTACAGCAGCCCAATGAACTGCCCTATTACATTCAGTACAGACACAGTGATTCCTATCGCAGACAAATGTCATGATTTCTTTTGAAAATGACATTGGAAGAATGTTTTCTTGTAAATAAGTAATCCTCCAGACTGCAACTAGTTAGAATTTGTAATGGATAAAGCAACAACCCTGCCCCAAATTACTGACCAATTCTTATCATCTAACTTCAAGAGCCAGAATGGGAAGCTGAGTAACATTGGCTATTGGAAAACAATTCTTTCTACAAAACTTTGAATCCCAATCCTTGCATGATACTGATGAGGATGTCCTATTTTCTCAGGTTTCTAGACACCAGATGGATAAGTTCATATAGAAAAGTGGTCCCAAGGCCCTAGCCAGCTCTGTCTTCTCTGTTGAGGGATCTATCCCAGAAGTCTGCTCATGTGCCTGGCTGGTTCTGTGTGGAAAATACCTGCAGCCAGACTTCAGGGTTGCTATCAGCCAAGAGGAATTTCCCATAGATGTCAGCTTGTGGCCAGCTCTCACCCAGAAGAGACTGCAGCAGCTGCGGGGATACCCTTGGGCTTCAGCAGCTCTGCTGGGACCTATAAAGTATTTTTCCTCATGAAGTAGAATTTAGCTGGCCACACAATGAGTTGAGGAAAGACAAGGAAAGATACAGTTTCTCGAGTTTACAAAGAAGTCAGGATGTCCTTCTGGCAGGGGAGGAAACATCTGCTGTGCTTATTAAGGTTAAGGCATTTGGCTGCTAACAATAAGGTCAGCAGTTTGAACCCACCAGCCACTCAGCCTAAGAAAGATTAGGCAGTCTGTTTCTGTAAGGATTTACAGCCTTGGAAAACCAATGGAGGCGGCTAAGTTGGGATTGACTTGATGGCAGTGAGTTTGGGTTTTGGTTTTGTACTTATTATTAATAAAATTAATATTTACAAAGTACTTTGCAGTATATAAAATATTTTTATGAATCCAATGAAGACCAAGTCAGATTTAAAAAATAAACCCAATCTGAAAAGTATAATTTTTAACAGCGAAGTTATTTTATCCTGACACACATGGGATTGCCATGAGTTGGAATCAGCCCACTGGCAGCTGATATTATCTTATCATCTGATACAGTGGTGCAACTATTGTATTTTCCTTCCTCTCCCTTTTTCCCCAAAGCAGAAGCTCCATCAGTACTTGGAGAAGTTAGGGAAAACTTTTTCCCACTCAAACTTCACTAACCTGAGCACAGAGCCCAAGCACAACAAACCTGTCAATATTCTTGAAAATGTTGCATTTGCTGTCCTTGACTGTGAGCTGGAAGGCCAGGGCTGTGTGGTGACTCTCCAAGACAGCAGTGTCATTATAGAGCACAGCGAGTTCACTGCCTGCATTGCACAGGAAGGAATTGGTCCTCCCCGGGTGATCCACGTCATGGACTGTGGCAGCAATTAGTGCTGCCACCTCGTCCAGCTGATCCAGGCTTCCCTGGGGTCAGAGAGAGGGAAAACTGAGCATCACTGAGACAGGCCTGAGACCCACATCCATCCCTGCCTCTTAGGAGCAGAAGGTCTAGAAGAGTTGGGATTTTTCAGAATGTTGTCTTAGCCCTCTGAGCCTTCTCTGGCTTCCTAAATATTGAGAGGCTGCCTAGAACACATCACATAACCACCTTGCTGGGCTTTGATTAGCTGGAGGGAAATGGAAATCTGAACTGGTGCCAATAGATGCTGGATACCTAAACTCCTACTCCAGAGTCTTTTTGTACCACTTGTGCAGGAAGAAGCCAAACAGGCAGGTCTTTTGAATTGCCTACCATGTAGGGTTGCCACGACTCTCTTCTGTGTGTGCAAATAGAGCAGAAAGTGGCCTATGATGACATACATCACTTCTGAAAAGATTTTGAGAGCACTGGCAATAAACAGCACAGTTCAACGAAACTATTAACACAAACATAAAAGGCAAAAAGTGGCAAGGGAGAGAATCTCATAGAGAAAGACCCTATACGAACACCTGAAGGAGCAGGGGGTGTGGGAGGTGGCTTACTACATCAATTTACGAGAGTCGTTGTGGCTGAAAGATGGTGAGTGAGGGGGAATGAGATCCCCAAGGTAAGGCTAGAGGGGTGGGCATAACGTGTGTTCCCAAGAGTTGTTCTCATCAGCTTATGGGAAGAAAAACTGCAAACAGCTTCTCAGACACTATTCAGATAATGACCACTGAGTCTGAAGCTCAGCCCTGTCCGGCCCGAGGACAAATAAGTAATGACACAATGAATGGTCATTGCCCACTGCCATCAAGTTGGATCTGACTCATAACGAACCCTCCTTAGGTTTCTGAGGCAGTATCACTACAGAAGTTGATTGTCCAACCTTCCTTCTGAGGAGTCTGGTGGGTTGGAACCACCAGCCCTCTGGTTAGCAGTCAAATGTCTTAGGCATTACACCACCAGAGCTCCTGAATGGTCATTAGGCTGCATAATTATGTTGGTTTAGAGTGAGTGGTTAAGGCATTTTGGCTGCTAACCAGAAGGTCAGCGGTTTGAACTCACCAGCCTCTCTGTGGCAGAAAGATGAGGAAGTCTGCTTCTGTAAAGATTTACAGTTTTGGAAACCCAATAGGAGTTGCTATGAGTCTGAATCAACTCGATGGCAGTGAGTTTGGTGTTTTGGTGAGGGTTGTAAAGGGCTTTCCTGAAAGCTCCATCTCTACCAGAAGAGGGCCATTTTCCTTTCTAATCCTGACCCCATGGAGCTGGTGAGCAATCCTGGCTTTCCTAAGCAGGGACGATAGTAGATGTTACTCTTTTCAACTCTTCTCAGAAATTCTAATTGTAGCAAAGGAATCACAAGCTTCATTGTGCAAGTAATGGTAGCTGGGAAGGAGGGAGGCCAGCTGTATATCGGGCTGTACATAGAGCTTCCCTGCAAATCGGCACCCACACATGAAAGTACTGAATTCTTCTTAAGTAGGACCAAGGGACATGAAACACACTCAGAATAATGCAAAAGTCATTAATACACAGATATGCACATTGACATCTACACAACACACACACTGTGCAAATCATCAGTAGGCTGAATGGCTCATTATTTAATGGCTCCCTCTGGTAGCATAGTGGCTAAAGCACTCGACTGCTAACCAGAAGGCTGGCAGTTCAAACCCACCAGCCACTCCTCGGAAGGAAGGTTGGGCAATCCTACTTCCGTAGTGATACTGCCTCGGAAACCCAAGGAGGGGTCGCTATGAGTCGGGGCCGACTCGACGGCACATAACAACAACAACAACAACAACAATATACCAGGGCCAGATCCTGATGCTGAAACATAACTAGTAATTACCTAGTAATCATCTGTAATAATTAAGGTCTATCTTCTAACCCAATAACACAGAAGGCTAATGAACATTTGAAGAATGGGCTTCTGTACCAGTCAAGCATGTAAAGGAGTATCTTCTGTGGCATAAATTATTATGTTAGGCATTTGGGGGAGAGGAGGAGTAAGAGAAAGGGCCATATCTATAACACCAAAACCACCAGTCAATTTAATAATCTAAAAATCTCTGCCAAATTGGCTGTAAAATAGCTGTTTGCCCAGTGTATTTAACAACGTTCAGTTCTTGGGTCTTTAATCCAGGCAGGTAACTAGATCGTGGTATCAAAATTCTACCTTCACTCTTTCCTTTCCAAGGAAGAAAGCAGTGGCATGCAGGACGTCTGCGGCGTGAGTGGAGTTATGGTAGGCATTGGAGGAGTGGTAGTTGGCTTCGATCACTTGCAGCCAAGCCCGAAGAGTGGTTTCAGAGCAGTTCAAAAACTCACACACTCCAAACCGGGAAAAAACCTTTAAGCCCAGGTAAACCAATGGCCTGGAAAATAGGAAAACAAATCTAGTTAATTGTATTCACTGGCCCTGAAACAATCTCTCTGATGATCCTGGGAAGTAGAGGCATTCTTCTTCTGATGCTTAGTACACAGGGGCATAAAATCATCTCCTCCCTGGAATGTAGCAGAGCATCTCTCTGTCCTAAACCACTTCTTCTGAACCAGGTGCTTTGGGGTAGTCAATATAAATTATTTCTATAATTTCTAGTCAGAAGCCTTTCAGTTGGTCTGACAACCAAGAAAGGTCCCTGCAGTGCCTTTCTCTCCACTTCTACAGAAGTCCGTTGTTTATTTTGTGCCCACTGAGGAAGTTACTGAGTCTAAAGAGAGAAAGAATGGTTTGGGTGGTCTCATCTGAGTCACATCATTTACAGTCACATTACTCATTTATAGGTGAAAATCATACCTTATAGACCTTATAGACCAACACCACTGGGAAGAAACAGCCTTCTCCAAGTACAGAAAAGACTCACTTAACTGATCTTTCCCCTGCTTTTAGGATGGACCAAAAGACACATCACAGTATTTTCAGTAAGAGCTCACAAATTCATTTTGTTAGGTAAGGCTTCAACAAGTCTGGGGCTGAGAATACTTAGATTAGAATTCCTGGCTTTCAGTTTTTTAAAAAAAAAAAGACTGAGTAGATCTGAGAAGGAGACTGAGTATTTCCTCATCCTGGGTCATCATGAGGCTAATCCAACATCTTAGCCACTAATACTCTGTCTCCGTAAAGGAGCTCATTCAGAGACCAGTCTCTCTGCTTGACAATCCTCCAACATGGCAGGAAAAGCAGAACCTGTGCATAAGGACACATCTCCCTCAAAGTTCCAGATGCCTTGAGAATGGCCCTCAATCCCCCATTGTCCACAGCCAGAGAAACCACATACCTTTTATGTGTAACAGCTTCCAATTCAAAGATGTTGAAATCCCAACTTTCCTCATTATCAAGTAATTGAGCAATACAGGGGGGAACATCATTGATGGTGATTGGCATTGCAAGGTGACTGTGACTCTGGCTCACGTCTGAACAAACAGATGGGGGCAGGGAGGCTGGTTAATTTGGAATCTTGAGTGTCCCTGATATTTTTATCATCTTCATCGTAGTTACTAGAAAGAAAATCTTGAGCTTCCAAAAATTGGAAGATTTTCATTTCAATGACCTTCTCTTACATTATTAAACTTTATAATGCCCAAACAGAAAGATAATTTTAACCATCCAAATGTACAGAGATTTGAAATTCTTATTTTGACAGTTCTCAGAGAAGTAATTTTAATTAGGACACCTAGATTCACATGTAGACCACAAAGGTGCCTAGACTCAAGTAAGATCAATTGGAAGAAACACCAAGGCTCTCCCCAAACAATAACCACAACACTGGGGCTGACAAAGGCCAGAAATGGGTGATCAGTAACAAGGGGACAGGTACAAACTTACTCTTAGTAAACACATACTCGTTTCCTGACAACCTTCTTAAGCCATCCTGGAATAAAGAAAAGATGCCATTAGAAGCAGAAGTAAACCACGTAACTTCCTCCTTTATTATGCAGTAGTATTTGAATCGTGGATCAAATCTGGATTTCAATATCAATCTCCAACTTGAAATAGAGCTTAAAATGAAATCAGAACAACAGGTGCAAGACTCTCCCTTCCATGGCTATCACTCATGGGTGGTGGAGGATTGAGAATAAAGGGTATACGATTGCCTTCAGGTCTTACTCCTGAGCCATAGGCTGGAGCTACTCTTATTTTTCTCTTGCATTTTGAAGTCACATAAGTACAATCACAGAAGTGATCTTGCTTTGGATGCAGGTTATTTCAGAGGGCCCCACGTGTCCTCAGAGATACTGTCTCATTCTTTTGTTCTTAGATTTACATTCTGGGGAGCTGAAACCATGGATCACTACTTGAGGATGTAAGATCTTAAAATGTTTGGGCTGATAGCCAAAGTAATTTTTTTTTTTTTAAAGTGCATTTTCTGTTTTGCAACATGAGCACTGCCACTAGCTTTTAAAGAAAAAAGGCTCTGGATTTGAGGTCTCTGGAGAGGCAGCATAAAGGACTATCCAGAATTCTGATTCTGGTTCTGATACTATTACTAGACTCTTGAACCTGACCCAGTCCCCAAATGTTCTAGATTTTCAGGTTCCTTCCATCCATCTCAGATACTTGAGAATTTAGATCTCTGCTTATAAAAGCTTTTGGAAATGCTTATTTGTCTGTCATCCCCAAAAAGTATGTGCTGAGGTTTGTTGTTGTTGTTGTTGTTATATGCCGTTGAGTCGGCCCCGACTCATAGCGACCCCTCCTTGGGTTTCCGAGGCAGTATCACTATGGAAGTAGATTGCCCCATCTTCCTTCTGAGGAGTGGCTGGTGGGTTTGAACCACCAGCCTTCTGGTTAGCAGTCAAGGGCCTTAGCCACTATGCTACCAGAGTCAGTTTTGACCCATAGCGACCCTATGCCCAACAGAACAAAACACTGCCTGGTCCTGCATCATCCTCACAGTCCGTGCTATGTTTTGAGTCCATTGTTGCAGCCACTTTATCAGGTCTTTACCTTTTCACAACCCTCTACTTTACCAAGCATGATGTCCTTTTTTGGGGACTAGTCTCTCCTGATAACATGTCCAAAGTACATGAGATGAAGTTTTGCCTTCGTAGCTTCAAAGGAGCATTCTGGGTGTACTTCTTTCAATACAGATTTGTTTGTTTTTCTGGCAATCCATGGTATATTTATATTCTTCACCAATACTATAATTCAAATGTATCAGTTCTTCGCATGCATATGAAGCAATTAAAGATACATTGGCTTGGTCAGGCACACCTTAGTCCTCAAAGGGACATCTTTGCTTTTTAACACTATAAAGAAATATTTTGTAACAGATTTGCCCAGTGCAATACATTGTTTGATATCCTGACTGCTGCTTCCATAAATGTTGATTGTGGATTCAAGTGAAATGAAACCTTTGACAAATTCAGTCTTTTCTCCATTTATCATGGTGTTGCTTACTGGTCCAGTTGTGAGATTTTTGTTTTCTTTATGTTGAGATGTAATTCATACAGAGGGCTGTAATCTTTCTTTGACTTTCATCAGTAAGGGCTTCAAGTTCCCTTCACTTCACAAGTAAAGTTATGTCATCTGCATATCTCAGGTTATTAATGAGTCTTCCTCCAGTCCTGATGCTTCATTCCTCTTCATATAGTCCAGCTTCTCAGATTATTTGCTTAGCAACAGATTGAATAAATATGGTGAAATGATACAATTCTGACATACCTTTTCCTGATTTTAAACCATGCAGTATCCCCTTATTCTGTTCAAATGACTGACTCTTGGTTTATGTACAGGTTCCACATGAGCACAATTAAGCGTTCTGGAATTCCCGTTATTTGCAATGTTATTCATAATTTGTAATGTTCCACACAGTCAAATGCCTTTGCATAGTCAAGAAAATACACAGGTAAACATCTTTCTGATATACTCTGCTTTCAGCCAAGATCCATCTGACATCAGCAATGGTAATCTTTCATTCCCTGTCCTCTACTGAATCTGGCTTTAATTTCTGGCAGTTCCCTGTCAATGTACTGATGCAATTGTGTGTAATATTAAGGACATTGTTTGATAATTTCCTCATTCTCTGGGTCACTTTTCTTTGGCATGGGCACAGACATGGATTTCTTTCAGTCAGTTGGCCACGTGGCTGTCTTCCAAACTTCTTGGCATAGACAAGTGAGCTCTTCTAGTGTTGCATTCATTTGTTGAAACATCTTAATTAGTATTCTGTCTATTCCAGGGGCCTTGTTCTTTGCTAATGCTTTCAGTGCAGCTTGGACTTTTTCCTTTAATACCATTGGTTCTTTTCTTTTTTTTTTTCATTGTGATGTGGGTGAAAGTTTACAGAGCAAATTCACTTTCCATACAGCAGCTCACATACACTTTTGTCTCATGACATTGACTGCAATTTCCCACAATGCAACAGCTCCCCTCCCCCTTCCTCCCCATATTTACCTCTTCTCTGTGTCCTTCCCTCCCATGCACTCCTGCCCCCTGAGCTGTCTCCCTGTGCACACACAGCCTTCTATTCTCCCATGATTGAGCTCTCCAAGAAGTGTATTTACCTAATGTAAATGTTCAGCTCATAGGCCTGTCTTTTGTTTGGCTGGAAGCCACAGGAGTGGGTTCAACTCCAGACCTGAAGGACAGCTAGGGGCCATAGTCTCAGGGGTTCT